>NC_056727.1:230847995-231147995 GCF_019279795.1 Protopterus annectens
GCTATATCACGTACGGCCAATACTGGATGCAGTACTTTATGCATGCAGGACACATTACAATGTGCATCGTGAGGTGGCTGTAGATGAAGCCATGCTTGACTTCCATGGACACTTGACATTTAGACAGTTTATGCCTGGTAAGCCCGAGAGGTATGGCATTAAGGTGTGGGTGTTGGCAGACTCTACCAATGGGTATGTACGTGAATTCCAGGGATACACTGGGAAAGTGAAGCAGAATACAGAAGTTGGACTGGCACACAGAGTTATGGTTGACTTACCTAGGGGAATGACTGTCAAGAAGCATCACATTTACTTTGATAACTTCTTTACCTCTGTTCTGCTGGCACAGCAATTGCTGAAAGATGGTCTATACTGCTGTGGAATTATGCGCACCAAAAAGTCAGGATGGCCTCTAACATTCAACAGAAAGGCCATTGGAAAAGCAGCTCGAGGCTACTACACGCAATTGCAGAGTGGACCACTGCTAGTTACTGAATAGAAGGATAGCAACCCAGTATTGCTCCTGTCCACTAACTGCAACCTAACCTTGCCAGTCTCCAGCACACACAGGAGAAAGTGTGATGGAAGCAAGGCATCGGTGCCATGTCCACCAGTTGTAAACATGTACAAAAGTTACATGAATGGGGTGGACTGAGCAGATCAGCTCAGGACACAGTATTCCACTGCCAGAAAGGCCCGCAAATGGTGGCTGTACTTGTTCTGGTTCTTCTGGTATGTGGCCATTGTCAATGCTTTCATTATATTCCATGAAAGTATCAGCCACCAGCAACTGTCGCACTCTAGACGTGCTATTCTAGCAACTCAGTTACAGTTCCGAAGGAACCTAGGCTTGCATCTACTTGCCAGTTACACGAAGAGGAAAAGATGCATTGAGATTACTGTCCCAGAGGCTGTGAGCCGATTTGAGCATGGCTCTCACTTTCCTGTGAAATGGCGGAAATCAAGATGCAAAAACTGTGCCTGTAAGAGTAAACATGCTGAGCCATCATGGGGGTGCCCGACTTGCAAGGTCAACCTGTGTATCGAATGCTTTGGCGAGTACCATGGCCATAAATTTCTAGTGGGTTACTGATGTCAGGAATGGCACATGTAACGATGCACAAGACAAATCAAGCTGTGTAAGCCAACTGCTCTTGTGTCGTGTTGGTGGATGCATCATGGGGGACATGCCCAGTCACCATGGATCTTATGATCCACCTGGATCCCAGTTGGGAACTTGGAGACTCTTCAGCTCGGTCCCATAGTGCTGCTGTCCTAGGTAAGCATGGCCTTGGGGGTACCACTGTGGTGCAATGTTTCCCTCCGGGAAAGGACACATGCAAAAAGACAAAGCCTGGGTCTGTCTTGATCTTTTCACATGTTGTCTTGGTGTAGCTCTCCAGTCAGTCTCCCTCCCTTCAGGTGTAGTCAATGTATGCAGGTCAGGGCAACAGGGTTTACATTAGCTCCTCCCTTCCACTCCTTATGGCCATTGACAAAAGGACACATGTAAATGGAAAAGGCAGAGGTAAAGCAGAGTGCCTCACCCTGCTTCTTCCATGTACATCTGCCCTTTCTGTGCCCCCTTGTCAGTTACTGGCCAAGCCCTTCAGCACCAAGGCCAGGAAGGTCCCTCTTCAGTCTTTTTTGCCAACTGCTCTTGTGTTGGTGGATGCATCGCAGGGGGCATACCCAGCCACCATGGATCTTATGATCGACCTGGATTGCAGTTGAGAACTTGGAGACTCTTCAGCTCAGTCCCATAGTGCTGCTGTCCTAGGTAAGCATGGCCTTGGGGGTGCCACTGTGGTGCAATGTTTCCCTCCGGGAAAGGACACATGCAAAAAGACAAAGCCTGGGACAGTCTTGGTCTTTTCACATGTTGTCTTGGTGTAGCTCTCCAGTCAGTCTCCCTCCCTTCAGGTGTAGTCAATGTATGCAGGTCAAGGCAACAGGGTTTACATTAGCTCCTCCCTTCCACTCCTTATGGCCATTGCCGAAAGGACACATATAAATGGAAAAGGCAGCGGTAAAGCAGAGTGCCTCACCATGCTTTTTCCATGTACATGTGCCCTTTCTGTGCCCCCTTGTCAGTTATCAGCCAAGCCCTTCAGCATCAAGGTCAAGAAGGTCCCTCTTCAGTCTTTTTTGCCAACTGCTCTTGTGTTGGTGGATGCATCGTGGGGGGCATACCCAGCTAACATGGATCTTATGATCAACCTGGATCACAGCTGGGAACTTGGAGACTCTTCAGCTCAGTCCAATAGTGCTGCTGTCCTAGGTAAGCATGGCCTTGGGGTTGCCACTGCGGTGCAACGACACATGTAAAAAGACAAAGCCTGGGTCAGTTTTGGTCTTTTCACATGTTGTCTTGGTGTAGCTCTCCACTCAGTCTTCCTCACTTCAGGTGTAGTAAATGTATGTAGGTGAGGGTAGTAAATATAGTGAAGGTCAGGGCAGCAGTTAGTGTGTTACTTCCATCCCTCATCCCTTAGGTACTTCCATCCCTCATCCCTTAGGTCCATTGCTGAATGGGCAGATGTAAAGAGGTAAGGCAGAGTGCTGATACTGAAGGAGGTCGCGAGACAATAGTGGTATCAGCAGCCTGAGTGGGCAGCCAGCACAGGTATGGGACACTTCAGATAACCACCAGCAGGAGCCTCATGCCTGTCCATGGCATATTAGTGGAGCGGTGGTCCTTACCCTGCTGTTTCTTTTTACATGTGCCCTTTCTGTGCCCCCTGGTCAGTGCCCACCCATGCAGTATTTTAGGTAAGGTAAAACAGTCTTCTGCTGTTCTGGGAATCACTGGAAAGTGGTGTAGCTCTCCACTCAGTCTCCCTCACTTCAGGTGTAGTAAATGTATGTAGGTGAGGGTAGTAAATGTATGAAGGTTAGGGCAGCAATTAGTGAGTTGCGTCTGTCCCTCATCTCTTAGGTCCATTGCTGAATGGGCACATGTAAAGAGAAAAGGTAGAGGTAAGGCAGAGTGCTGACACTGAAGGAGGTTGCGAGACAATAGTGGCATCAGCAGTCTGAGTGGGCAGCCAGCACAGGTATGGGACACTTCAGATAACAAACAGCTGGTGCCTCATGTCTGTCCTTGGCATATTAGTGAAGTGGCGGTCCTTACCCTTCGTTTTCTCTTTACATGTTCCCTTTCTTTGTCCCCTTGTCAGTCATCGTGTGTAATTTGCTGTTTTCACAGGTAGTAGGTATGTACCTCTGAAGCGTCATCACCACTTATATACCTAATGCAAAGAATACTGCCACTGTGGATAGGATGGAAGATTTGGATGGGCTAACCAGGTAATGCACATGATATACATATATACGTAGTCTTCCAATACATCTGTCAAACATCAGCAGTAATCTTTTTGCATTTTCTTTCCTCTGCAGGCTTGTTCACCTTCTGACACTGACATGGCTTTACGACCAGGAGAATGACAAGTGATAGTGTGGATATGTGGCCATTCCTACATTCACTGGGCTGCCAGCCATGCCTCCGAAACTGAAAACTGGTACAACTTGAGCTTCCCCACATCCACTGTGAAGGTACACTGGATTGCAAGAAGAGGTATGTGTTGGAGCGGCGTACTGCAGTTGTTGAAAGAGAAGTGCTCCATCTACCCTGAGCCCAACTTTCTTGTGCTGCACATTGGAGGGAATGATGTCATCAGTCAACCATTCAGAAGGCTACAGTTTCAAATCACAGCAATTTTTAAACACCTGCAGTCTTGGTGGCCACGTTGTCATTTTCTGTAGTCTGATATAATTCCTCGACAGATATGGAAAACTGCAAACAGTCAATGGGCAGCTCACAAGGCCAGACATTTACAGAATGGGTTAATGCATGGCTTGATGCACTAGGTCGGTGGATCTACAATCTGCCATGACAGCATCACCGCGGAAGATGTTCACCTGTTTGGAAGGGATGGCATTCACCTAACTGAGGAGGGCATTGCGTTGTTCTTGACTGACCTCCACAATGGCGTGAGGAGAGCTATGCAGGATTGGTAGCATGCAGCTTGTGAGAAGAATGGAATACACCCATGACCAAGTAGGACCAGTATAGTAAGTAATACTCTATTATGAAATGTGTTGCGTAAAATATATTTTTCTGAGTTTGGCAAATAACTGTGGTAAGGAGCTAATGAGGATGCTGAAAAGGAGCTAATGAGGATGCTGAAAAAGAACTATTTCAGGAGAGTGCTACCACGTACAATCTAATATGTCAGTGACCATCCTGCAATACTTTTTTTAGTCTAATTTTATCAGGCATGTGTAGAGTTTAGACAACAGGAAGGGCTTACTAATACAGAACTTGATCCCTTAGGTCCATTGCTGAATGAAAGAGAAAAGGCATATGTAAGGCAGACTGCTGACACTGAAGGAGGTTGTGAGACTGCAACAGTATCAGCTGTCTGAGCGGGTAGCCAGCACAGCTATCAGACAGATCAGATGGCCTTGCCTGTTACTCAAGTTCCATGCCTGTCCCGGGTTGATTAGTGGAGTGGCGGTCCTTACCTTGCTTTTTCTCTTTACATGTACCCATTCAGCAGCATGTTGGCTACACCAAGAATGTGTATATTTACAATCATATGTGTTTACATGGTAAAACAACTGCTTCTGAATGTTGTACACATGTACAGATATCAGTTTTGTTAGGACTCAGGTTATGGAAATTATGATTTTTTCATATTTTGGTAAATAACTTTGCAAGGGAGCATGTCAGTGTGCCAAGTAATACCTCATTTTGTATTGATAGTATTGATAGTTCCAACATGGTAAAATAACTGTCCCTTTATGTTGTACACATGTGCAGATATCAAAGTTTGTTTCAGAGTTAGGTTATGGAAATTATGATTTTTTTTCATATTTTGGTAAATAAACTTTGCAAGGGAGCATGTCAGTGTGCCAAGTAATACCTCATTTTGAAGACAGTATTGATACTTCCAAGATGGTAACAGAACTGTCCCTGCATGTTGTACACATGTACAGATATCAGTTGTTTCAGACTTAGGTTATGGAAATTATGCTTTTTTTTCATATTTTGGTAAATAACTTTGCAAGGGAGCATCTGAATGCGCTAAATAATACCTCATTTTGAAGACAGTATTGATAGGTCCAACATGGCAAAAGAACTGTCCCTGTATGTCATACACATGTACAGATATCAAAGTTTGTTTCAGAATTAGGTTATGGAAATTAAGATTTGTTTCATATTTTGGTAAATAACTTTGCAAGGGAGCATCTGAATGTACCAAGTAATGACTCATTTTGAAGACAGTATTGCTGGTTCCAACAAGGTAAAATAACTGTGCCTGTATGTTCTACACATGTGCAGATATCAAAGTTTGTTTTGGATTTAGGTTATGGAAATTATGATTCTTTTCATATTTTGGTAAATAACTTTGCAAGGGAGCATGCCAATGTGCCAAGTAATACCTCATTTTGAAGACAGTGTTACTCCTTACAACATGGTAAAAGAAAGTACAGTTGTGTGCACTTACCATAAATGTACATGTTCAAGTGTATTCACTGTTGCAGTCATCACATTTTGGTTATCTGCTTGCAGGGAGCCCTCAGCCGGCCTGAATACCAGAGTCTTCAGATTTCTGCGTCAGATGCTGTTGCTTCTTCCCTGACGTCAGGTCATCAGGGGTATAAAACATGCAGCCAATGCCATTGCATCAGTTTTTCTTGCCCCAGCTGTCAGGTGCCCCCACAATAAGAAGCAATTATAAGGTATGGTACACCCCCATCAAAAAGCAAAAACACAAGAACAAATAAATATACCAAGAAGAAGGAATGGTAGAGCCAAGAGAAGTCAGGGGGCTGGAGGGAGGGTAACCAGGACTGCAGCAGTGAATACACTCGAACATCTACATTTATGTAAGTGTACACAACTGTACTATGTTCTTCGTGTTTCACTATTGCAGTCATTACACTTGGGTTGATTCCCAAAGTTAAAGAAAGGAGGAGGAAGTTAAAGACCATTAGGATCAGCTATTAAGCCCTACAAGACTGCAGTGGCAAAACCAGCTCTGGATTTAGAAAGGATAGGCATGTGGTAGTGCTTGGTGAAGGTATGTACAGAGCTCCAGGTAGCAACTCCTTGGATGTCCCTGGTAGGGACTCCTCTGAGAAATGCCGCAGAGGTAGATGCAGCCCTGGTGGAATGTGATCTTATCCCCTGTGGGGTAGGTTTTCCATGGTGCTTGTAGCAGAAATGAATGCAATGGGCTACCAATTTGGAAATGGTTTGTTTTAAAAAGGCCTTCCCCTCTGCCCCTACAACAAAACCAACTAGCAGTTGTTCAGATTTTCTGGGAGGCTTAGTCCTGTCCAAATAGAATCTAAGTTGTCTGTGTACGTCCAGAGAGTGCAGTATTCGTTCTCCTTTGCTTTGTGGATTAGGGAAACAAGTAGGCAAATGAATGGACTGATTTAGGGCCACACTAGACACCACCTTGGGCATAAAGGAAGGATGAGCCCTGAGGGAAACCCTGTCCACATGGAAGATAATGAAGGGTTCCACTGCCATGAGGGCCTGCAATTCAGACACTCTTCTTGCTGAAGTGATGGCTAGAAGAAAGGCTGTTTTCCAAGAAAGGAATTTCAACTCTGCTGTTGCTGCTGGCTCAAAGGGGGGAAGAGTGAGCTCTTCCAATACAAAGTTAAGGTCCCAGGCTGGAATGAGAGCTCTCCTGGGGGTCTTAAATTTTTGGCCCCTCTAAGGAATTGTTTTAGCAAGGGGTGAGAGAAGAGGGGTGGCTCAGTATTATAATGTGCTGAAATGACAGAGGTATGAATTTTAACTGATAAGAAGAATAGGCCCTTGTGGAGCATTTCTGTTAGGTACTGTAGAACATGAGGTAAGCTGGGCACCGTTATGCTCATCCCCTAAGCCTGGCTCCAGGAACAGTATCTTTTCCACTTTTCAGCATAGGATTTTCTAGTACTAGGCCTCCTTGCCTCCAGAATGACATCCAGCACATGCTTACTGAGGGATGCTAGATGAGAGCTCAAGGAATAAGCCAGGCTGCAAGGTTCAGGGTTTGAAGCTGAGGGTGCAGAATCTGGCCCACCTGCTGGGACAGCAGGGAAGGGGTCTAAGGCAGGTGTCATGGTTGTAGCAGTGTCATACTGTGCACAAGGGGGTACCAGTGCTGGTGTGGCCAGTCTGGTGCAATGAGTATTGTCCTTGGCTTGTCCTGTTTGATCTTTAGTAGAAACTTCAAGAAGAGAGGCAGAGGAGGAAAGGCATAAACCAAGAGGCTTTCCCAGGTAAAGGACAGGGCATCCACTTGACTGTGGGGAGTTCTTGTACAGAATTTGTTCAATTGGTAGTTCTGAGGGGAGGCAAACCGGTCTAATTCTGGTGTCCCCCATTTGTTCATCAAGAGGTTGAATATTTTGGGTTCTAATTTCCATTCGTCTAGGTCCATGAGATTTCTGCTTAAGTCATCTGCCAGTAAATTTAGTTTGCCTGGCAGGAATTGTGCTTGTAGGTGTACTTGATAGCTCAAGGCTGTGTTCCACAGAGCCATGGCTAGTTTGCAGAGACGGCACGAGTGGGTTCCCTCCTGCTTGTTTATGTACCACATAACGGTGGCGTTGTCTGTCTTTACCAATAGTTGTCCTGGAAGAACACGGTCTTTGAAGGCTGTCAGAGCATTCTGTACAGCTAAAATTTCTTTTCGTTTGATATGCAGGTGCATCTGTCTCGGGTTCATTTGCCCAGAATGCACTGCCCTGCCATGTTATTCCCCCATGCATAGTCTGATGCGTCTGTTGTTAGAGTTTGGGTGGCGGGGGGTAGAGTGAAAGGGAGTCCCTTGTTGCAGTAGCAGGCCTCTGCCCACCAAAGGAAATCTGTCTTCACACAAAGAATGATAGAAATCATTGTTTCCAGGTCCTGAGAATGTTGACACCATAGGCTTTTTAGATACCATTGGAGTTTCCTCATATGCAGTCTTGCATATGGAATTAGTAGAATGCAAGAGGCCATGAACCCCAGAGCTTGCAATATTTCCTTGCAGATAGCTGGGGTTTTGTGGCCAACAGTTTGAAGTAGGTTGTCAAATAAACTTGTTTCTCTGGAGTGAGGAATGCCATCTGGGAAATTGTGTTCAAGCTTGCTCCCAGGAATACAATCTGTTGGCAGGGTACTAGGTGAGATTTCTTTTCGTTGATGGTGTACACCAGTGAGGTTAGAAGTTTCTTTATGAATGCCAGGTGTTGTAATAGCAAGTCCTGGTTTTCTGCTTGAATCAGACAATCGTCCAAGTATGGGTAAATTTGAATATTTTTCTGCCTGCAAAATGCAATGGCTGGAGCTAGACACTTTGTGAGCACCCTGGGCACAATAGATAAGCCAAAGGGAAGAGCAGAGAACTGAAAATGCATGGAGCCCACCCTGAAACGTAGGTATTGTCTGCAGGATCCTCTTACTGGGACGTGCAGGTAAGCTTCCTTTAAGTCTAGGGTTGCCAGCCAGACATCCTTGGCTAGCATAGGAAGAAGCTGTTGAAGAGTTAGCATTTTGAATTTTGGAACCACCAGAAAGGTGTTGAAAATAGAGAGGTCCAGGATAGGACGCCAGGAGTTGTCTTTTCTGGGTACCAGAAAAAGTCTTGAATAAAAACCTTGTCCCCTTTGTTCTGCTGGGACAGGTTGAATAGCCCTGATACTGAGAAGAGAGCGAACCTGCTGTTGGGCCTCCACCCATTGATTTTGGGGTAGGTCTGGCCAACCATTTGGGGTTGATAGTGTGTGGAAGTGTAATCTGTATCCTTAGGAAACTATGTTCAAAATCCATTTGTTCTGGGTAATGAGTTCCCATTTTTTTTCATGCAGGGCGAGCTTTCCTCCTAAGGGAGCAGGTAGGTGAGCAGGGCTTGGAAGGGTTAAGGCTAAGTCATTGTGCCATTTTTCCGTAGGGGGGTGGCTTACTACTCCCTGCTTTGGAAGTGAGAGCCCCGCACTGCTTACATCTGTGTGTAGCCTGAGACTGTAGCCTAGGTGGTCTGCTCTTCCTGGGTCTGGACTGAGAAGGTCTGGAAGGGAATGGAAAGGACCAGTCCTTTGAAGGTTAATGCCTACTGAATCTGGGAGGCTGTACTTGTAGGAAATCTTTAACAGTTTGCATAGATTTAGCTTTTTCTCCATCCTTTTGAGGACTTCTTCTGCTTTGTTGCCAAAAAGGTGGTCTTGGTTTAAGGGAGCATCCAGTAATTTTGCTTTAACATAATCTGGCAAGTTTTGTTCCTTAAGACAAGCATGCCTCTTAAGTACAGACCCAGTGACAGCAGCCCTGCAAGATGCTTTTAAAGCGTCAAAACCACACTGCAAAGTATGTTTACCAATTTGTTCTGCAGAATGCATTAAATCTTGCAATTCTTTGTGTTCAGCATAGTTAGGAATCAACATAATTTTCTGTCTAAGTAGTCCCATAATATGCTGCTGATACTTTAACATATGAAACTGGCAATTTAAAGCCCTAATGGCCAAAGTAGCAGAAGTGTATACCTTCTTACCCCATCTGTCTAAGGCTCTAGAATCTCTATCAGAAGGGGTAGGATTTTTGGCAGCAGTAGCTTTAATGCCTTTTGGTCCTTGGGAAATGGTCTTTGGATCCGCAGAAGGATTCTTGAATATGAACTTGTGAGAGTCAGGTACTCTGTAGTACCTGTCAGGTTTTCTGGGAGCTGGAGGCAAAGTGTCTGGGATAAGGCTAGATTCCAAGAAAGCATCATCTACGATGTCCAGAACAGGACGGACAGCTAAAGGCCTGTGTTGAGGCAGGAGTAAGAATTCCCTAAGTCTCTTTTTGGACTCAGAGTAATCCTGGCTTTCCCAGCGGAAATGCTACCTAAGAGTATGCAAGGTTTCACCGAAAGAAAAATCTTCTGGAGAGGAAGCAGAGGGAATGGAATCCTCTGCATCAGAATCCTCATAAGTAGATAAGGGCAAATCCTGGTAATCAGAAGAAGCAGAAATATCAGATTCCTGATCAGAAGAATCAGAATGAAAATCAGTTCTATGTCTCTTGGAGGGGGAAGGCTGGCTTCCCCTAATTAAGGTAATAAGGTCTTCAGCCACTCTAAGGATTTGTTTTTGAGGCATATGGGCCTGAGCCTGCAGTTTGGTCATCGGTTTTCTAGGCGTAGTGCGGTTTTTGGCCTGAGGAATTCAGAACTTCTGGATGGAAACGATGGCGTCAGTTTAATATGAATGTCTGTAGGCCTGAATACACCCTCAGAAGCCAGTGCTTGCACAGCGGCTCTGGACCCATCCAAGGTAGAGACATCCGCAGGTTTCATAGTCAAAGAAGCATCTCACAGCATACTGGACTCTGAATGGGTCTCAGTAGAGGCCTGCAAATCTGAAGTAGCGGGTATCAGGGGCTGCGAAAGCGCCTCACTGAGTACCGGCGGACTGATGACTAGCTTAACAGAAGCGTCGTTGGCATTTTTGGACCTATGCGGTCTGTCTCTGTCTTTATCCTTATGTTTTTTTGGAAGATCGGTCATCGGATGGCTTAACGAAGCCATTTCAGAGTACGTATATCAAGTGCAAAAGTAATTGGCTGCAAAAATAGCCTAAAGACGAATAGTTCGGGCGTTGAACAAGGCACAAAACCGACAGCGAGGGACGTTGTATTCTGGGCCTAAATAGGGTATGCAGTACGAATGAAAATCTCTATGAGGTATTTGCATTCCACAGGTAAGACAATTGTTAACTTTTACTGACATCGGTTGGAGCAAGAAAAAGGATCCCCAATGGTGTACTTATCTTTTTTGAAGACTTCGGGTCTGAAACTCAAAAACGAAAATTTCAGGAGATGGCTGACCGGCACTTGCGAACTGCTTCTTCTTCAGGCACCGCACGGCAATTAAGACTGATGTAATGGCGTCGGCTGCATGTTTTATACCCCTGATGACCTGACATCAGGGAAGAAGTAACAGCATCCGATGCAGAAATCCGAAGACTCTGTTATTCAGGCCGGCTGAGGGCTACCTGCAGGCAGATAACCCAAATCTGATGACTGCAACAGTGAAACACAAAGAACTTCTGTGTCTGTGCACTGAACACATGTACAGATATCACAGCTTGTTTAGTCTTGTACGATTATGAAAATTATACATTTACAATACTTCTCATTATTATGCCCATATCTTTGCAAGGGAGCATGGCGATCACACAAATGATCCATCATTTTGAAGCTGACATTCAGACCGCACAACTTCTACACTGATATGTAGGCTCTTTCTGGTACAGGTGATGAGATATTATGCTTTGTTTATTTATCAGTTATGAGAAATATTATATTAATCATATTTCTGTGAATATCTCCATAAAGGAGCTTCACACAGTAATGGTTAAAGTATCATTTTAAAGCTGACATTCATACTAACAAATTAAATACAAATTGTACGGGTCTACATGGTACATTGACTAAGATATTTCGCTTTGCTTTTCCAAAAAGGTAAAAAATATGCACAATATCAACATTCCTTGCCAAATATTTAATAATGACTTTGATATGCACTATCAACATTTACAATGTTGGAAAGGTCAGTGTCTGCTGAACAACTTTTGTATTTAAATTTTTAGTCTAGCTCTTATAGCTAAAGTGTTATGAACATTTGTTTTCTGTATGGTATTACAAATGGATTTTCTGAAAATGAGCTCAGGCTGCACTGTTTTTCCTATGGTGGTATTAAGCAGGCAGGTTTTTCTGAGTTGCTCCGGAGTGAATGAGTTAAGTACATGGGAGAGTGCCAAAGCTCTACAGGAAACTAGGGAGGAGGAGAGGCAGAAGAATCCCCTAATAAAACATGAAGAATTGAACTAGCAAAACCAGCCCTAGCTCTAGAGATACCATCCAACTTGCAGTGCTTGGTAAAGGAATGCACAGAAGTCCAGGTAGATGCCTCAAGAATAGAATTAGTATCGAAGCCTTCGAAAAAAAGCACCAGAAGAAGACATAGCTCTAGTAGAATGAATTAACTGAAAAAGGAAGACTCTGCCATGAAAAGTGTAATGAAAAGAAATAGCCTTAGAAATCCTAGAAGAAATAGTTTGCTTGGATTCAGCAAGCCCCAAAGATCTAGAATGAAAAGATGCAAATAACTGATCAGATACAAATAAACTCTAAGTTGCCTATGCATGTCCAAAGAATACAGCACCCTCTCACTGTCAGTTTTTGAAGAGAGGAAAAAAGTAGGCAGATTAATAGACTGATTAATGATAGCTCATTAACCACCTTTGGCATAAAAGAAGGTTAGTGCGCAAGGACAAGCTGTCCTCATGAAAAATCAAAAAAGGAGGACAAGCCATAAGGGCTTGCAACTCAGACACCCATCTGACAGAAGTAAGCTCTAACAAAAAAAGTCTTCCAGGAAGAATGTTGCAAGGAAGCTGAAGCAGCAGGCTGAAAGGGAGCCTGAGTCAACTTCTCCAAAACAAAATTAAGATCCCAGGGAGAAGGAACAGGCTTCCTGGGATGTCTAACACGAAGTAAACCTTTAAGAAACAGTTTCATCTCAAATCTAGCAGCTAAAGGAGGAGAAAAAGGAAGACAAGCAGAGATAGCTGATAGGGGGCCTTAATAGGAGAACAGGCCAAACCAGCTTTCAGCAACTCACACAAATAAGAGAGAATCAAAGGACCATCCACAGTAAGTGGGTCCAGGTTATGAGAGGTACACCAAAAAGACAACCTCTTCTATCTGGATAAATAGGATTTCTTAGTCGTAGGTTTCCTGGCCTCCCACAGGACTTGCAGTACATCCTCAGAAAAAAAAGGTGTCTATGTGGAATCAAAATCCTATCACCCACAGTGTCAGTTGAAGCATGGACAGGTGGGGATGGATAAGAAATCCCTTGTCTTGTGTGGTCAGATTGACCCTGTGAGGTAACTTGTGATAACTGCCCCTGACTAGATGCAGAAGTAGAGGGAACCAGTGCTATTGTGGCCAAAAGAGAGTCACCATGATTATGGGAGCATCCTGTAGAATTTTGAACGGGACTTTTGGAATGACAGGAAGGGGAGGGAATGCATAAAGAAACATCCTCTTCCAAGAGAATGGGAGGGTGTCCACCTTACATTGCAGAGGATTTGAGACTCTGGAACAAAACAGGGGAAGTTGTCTGTTCACAGGTGAGGCAAAAAGATCCACTTGAGGAGTGCCCCACTGGTGGATAATGTCCAGAAACACATCCCTGTGAAACCTCCATTCATGGGACTGAGTTAAGGACCTGCTCAGAGTGTCTGCCACAATGTTCTGACCGGAAGAGATGTAAACTGCCTGAAGAGTCATTTGACACTTGACAGCAAGATCCCATACCAGAAGTGCCAACTGGCAAAAAAGATAAGATCTTGTTCCTCCCTGTTTGTTGATATACCACATCACTGTGGTACTGTCTGTGAATACCTTGAGAAGCCCTGGAGAAAAGAAGAGTTTCAAAGGCCAGAAGAGCTCTCATCTCTTTGACACTGATGTGCTCCTTCTGCTGACAAGGTGACCACACCCCCTGTACCTTTAGGGAGGCAAAAGACACCCCCAGCCCATGTCTGAGATGTTTGTGAACAATTCCTGAGAGGGAAGCGGGGGGATAAAAAGGGATCCCTGGATTCAGAGACAACTGGTGAATCCACTAGAGAAGTTCCTGTCTGAGACAGGGAAGAAAAGGATGAGCATGTTGAAGACACACCGATTTCAGAAACCACTGAAACTTTCTCAAATGAAGTTTGGCCAGAGGGAGCATCAGAATGGTGAATGCCATGAAACTCAAAACTCTCAAAAACCCTCTGGCAGTAATGGAAGCCACAGGAAGAAGAGTGTGAAAAAAAGAAATGAGAGTTAAAGCCTTTGGAGAGGGTAGTTATGCAAGCACTGACACCTTCTGAATCCTGCAACCCAGAAAAATATGATCCTGAGGAGTCAGAGAAGACTTTTTTGAAATGTATAATGAACCCCAGGGTCTGAAGAAGGGATACGGCAAAATGAAGACTTTAAAAAAGGGTCCCTGGAGAGGACGCCTGAATCAACAGGTTGCCCAAGTAAGGAAATATTTGTATTCTCTGAAGTCTGCAAAAGGCAATCACAGGAGCAAGACATTTTGGTGAACACCCTTGGTGCAGTAGAAAGCCAAAGAGCAAAGCAAAGAACTAAAAATGCCAGGAAGCAACAGAGAAATGCAAAAGTTTCCTGAAGAGGATGGATCGGAATATAGATATAAGCATCCTTGAGATCCAGAGACACCATATAAGCCTGAGGGAGCAAGACAGGAAACAGAATCTGAAGGGACAACATCCGAAAGGAAGGTACCTTTAGAAAAGGGTTTAGATGAGACAGGTCTAGAACAGGTCTCCAAGTGCCCTATTTTCTGGGCACTAGAAACAGTTGGGAGTCCCCCTTTGGGACACAGGTACCTTTTGAATAGTACCCTGAGACAAGATATCTTGAAGAACCTCTGGTAAAAAGGGAAGATGTTTCCAAGGAGGTTGAGTAATGCCCACAAAAGGAGGATGGGATGAATGATCTTCAGAATCCAAGAATCCTGAGTGATCTGAAGCCAAACCAGAAGAGAAACAGAAAGGTGAAGAGAATGAGGAATGTGGCTGGGAAGGGACAGATAGTCACACAATACCTGGTTTGTCTAGAAAGAAAGGCTTCGAAGTCCCCGAAAACTGAGTTGCCTTAGCAGGGAGACCATTTACCACTCTTCTTACCTTTAGTAGAAGGACGTGACTGCCTACAAACAAAGGCAGGTTTAGCAGGACAGTTTCTCTGAAATTTAGGCATAGGAGAAACCAACACATGTTTAAGTTCTTGTAAGGCCTTACCCTTATCCTGAAGGAACTTAAATAAATGGCAGCATCTTTCTCAAACAAAAGTTTATAATCCAGAGGAGCATCCATCAGCTTAGCTTTAATATCATCAGGTACAGGTTGAAGCCTAAGCCAAGAATACTTCCTCACAACTGATCCAAAAACAGCAAACCTAGAAGAGGCATCCGCCACATCATAACTGCATTTAATAGAATGACGGACGACTTCAGAGGAAGTCCCTAGCAATGAAAGAACAGAAGTTTACATCAGAAATAAGTTGACAGGCCTGAGATATAAGCGCTAATATATACCTAGACATATGGGTCTGACAATAGCCCTAAAATCTAGGGTAGCACAAATGTAAACCTGTTTGCCCAGCATGTCCATAGTTCTGCTGTCCTTGTCAGAAGGCAATAACTTGGGTGAATGAAGCAATTGAGATGGCTTATAAGAGGCTACGGACACTACCGAAGGGTCAGCAACAGAACATTTACATAATAAAGAACAATCCTCAGGAACTCTATAAAACCTATCAGGCTTCTTGGGAGCAGGGGGGAGAAAATCAGGCATCTGAGACGCACTGGAGAAAGCATCCCGTAAAGCAGCCAAGATGGGAGAAATAGCCACAGGTTTAGGAGAGTCCAACTGTGACAACTCATAGTACCTTTTATGGACATCAGAGACCTGAGTACAATCCCACTTAAAAAAAAAAAAATTATCATCTTTGAGAGTGTGTCCCCAAAGGAAATTTCCTCCAAAGGAACTTCAGGACTAATAGATTCCTCCTCCTCTGACCCATAGTCCAAAGGAGAAGGAATTTGAGTAGAATAAGTTAGGGATTTGTCAGCAGAATCCGACTTATCCTCAGAAGAATTCTGATCTCTAGGCCTTTTTAGAGGAGTAGAGGACCAAAGAGGAGCAAGAAAGTACAGTTGTGTACCTACCATAAATGTAGATGTTCGAGTTTATTTACTGTTGCAGTCATTACACTTGGGTTATCCTGCTGGCAGGCTACCCGCAATCGGCCTGAATTCCAAAGTTCTGGTCCGGCGTTGGTTGCTGTTGCCTCTTCCCTGATGTCAGTGCGCCAGGGGTATAAAAGATTGCAGCCAACGCCATTTTATTCAGTTTTTCTTGCCCCAGATGTCAGGTGCCCCCAAAAGGGTAGGCTGTAAAAATTATGATCATAAAAAAGCATACACATAACCTTCATCTACAAGCAAATACACCACATAGGTTGCATAGAATAGAGAGGTACAGATAAGTCCCAGCAAAGAAAAAGGGGGATGGTGGGAGGGTAACCTGGACTGCAACAGTGAATACACTCGAACATCTACATTTATGGTAGGTACACAACTGTACTATGTTCATCGTGTTTCACTGTTGCAGTCATTGCACTTGGGTTGAATCCCACAGCTAAGGTTGGGTGGCTGGGTCTAAATAGAGTTTGGAGTGGCTATGAGGCCCTGCAGAACTGCAGTGGCAAAGACTGCTCTGGATTTAGAGTAGAGAGGCAAATGGTAGTGCTTTGTAAAAGTGTGCTCCGAAGTCCAAGTTGCAGCCTCCAAAATATCCTTGGCTGGTACTCCTCTGAGGAAGGCTGCTGAAGTGGCTGCTGCTCTGGTAGAATGTGGCCTAATGCCCTTGGGCACTGATTTGCCATGTTGAGAATAGCAGCAACGAATGCAGTGGCCTATCCATTTTGAAATAGTCTGCTTTGAAATGGCTTTTCCTTGGGAACCTGCAGCATATGCCACTAAAAGTTGCTCAGTTTTTCTGAAGGCTTTAGTCTTGTCCAAGTAAAAGCGTAGCTGTCTGTGTATGTCCAAAGTATGCAGAAGTCTCTCCCCCTTATTCTGTGGGTTTGGATAAAAGGTAGGCAAATGTATGGTTTGGTTAAGAGCCACGCTGGACACTACCTTAGGCATAAATGTCAGGTTTGTCCTTAGAGAAACCCTGTCCTGATGGAAAATAATAAAAGGTTCCACAGCCATTAGTGCCTGTAACTCTGAGATTCTTCTTGCTGAAGTTATTGCTAGGAGAAGAGCGGTTTTCCATGACAAGTATTTTATCTCTGCTGTATTGGCTGGTTCAAAAGGAGGCAGTGTGAGTTTTTCCAAGACAAAACTGAGGTCCCATGTAGGTACTGGAGCTCTCCTTGGAGGCCTTATGTTCCTGGCCCCTCTGAGAAACTGTCTTAGCAGTGGATGAGAAAAAATAGGTGGGTCCATATCGTAATGAGATGAAATGGCAGAGGCATGGATCTTAATTGATGAGAAGGATAAGCCTTTGTACAACATCTCAGGTATCACAAAATCTGAGGAATATTAGGCTCAAGCGAGTCAATTCCCTGTGCTTGGTTCCAAGCACAGAATCTCTTCCATTTTTCTGCATAAGATTTTCTGGTGCTGGGCCTCCTGGCCTCCAAAATAACATCCATAACTGCTTTAGAGAGAGGTGTGTTCTGCATGATTACATTATCTGCCATGCAGCCAGATTTAGGGTTCTGAGTTGGCTGTTGGGTCAGCAAATGAGGTATTAGAGGCAAGGTCCAGGCTGGGCCTTGAGACAAGCTCTTTAGGATTGGGTACCAGTGCTGGCGTGGCCAGTCTGGGGCAATCAGTATAATTTTTGGCTTCTCTTGTCTGACCTTTAGGAGTACCTTGGAGAGGAGAGGCAGAGGAGGGAAGGCATATACTGTAAGGACTTTCCAGCTGAATGAAAGGGCGTCCACTTTCCATGCTTGCTTGTGATAAGTCCGAGTGCAGAATCTCTGCAGCTGGCAGCTGTGAGGGGAGGCAAATAGATCTATGTCTGGGCATCCCCATTTCCTTGTTGTCATGTTGAAGATTTGTGGATCCGGTTTCCACTCATGAGGATCCATGAGGTTTTTGCTTAGTTCGTCTGCCAAAGTATTTGTCTTTCCTGGCAGGAATTGTGCTTGCAGATGTACTTGGTAAGTCAATGCTGTGTTCCACAAAGTCATGGCTTGCCTGCAGAGGGGGTAGGAATGTGTGCCCCCTTGCTTGTTTATGTACCACATGACTGTAGTATTGTCCGTCTTTATCAGTAGTTGTCCTGGATGAAGTAGGTCCTTGAAGGCTGTCAGGGCATTTTGTACAGCTAACATCTCTGTTTGATTGATATGAAGATGCATGTTGTTTGTGAGCCATGTGCCCTGAATACATTTTCCTGCCATGTGCACCCTCCAGGCATAATCTGATGCATCTGTTGTTAGTGTCTGTCTGGCAGTGGGTAAGGTGAATGGCTATCCCTTGTGGTGACAGGCCTGTGCCCACCATAGAAACTCCTGTTGCAGGCAGGGAATAAGAGTAATTACTGTTTCCAGGCTGTGGCAATGTTGAGTCCAAATACTTTTTAGATACCATTGTAGTTTCCTCATATGCAGTCTTGCACATAGAATTAGTAGAATGCAGGATGCCATGTAGCCCAGAGCCTGCAGAATTTTTCTTGCAGATAACTGGGTCTTTGTTGCCATATCTTTGAAGTAAGAAGTCAGATGCCTTTGTTTGTCTGGCATGAGATAAGCCACCTGGGTAGTTGTATTTAAGCTTGCACCCAGGAATATTATCTCTTGAGAGGGTAATAGTTTGGATTTCTTTTTGTTTACTGTGTACCCTAGGCAAATTAGTAATCTTTTTACAAATGCCAGATGCTGTAGAAGAATATCTTTGTTCTCTGCTTGAATAAGGCAGTCATCCAAGTAGGGATATATTTGAATTCCTCTTTGTCTGCAGAATGCAATTACTGGTGCCAGGCATTTTGTGAAGACCCTGGGTGCAGTAGATAAGCCAAAGGGCAGTGCAGAGAATTGGTAGTGCATTGAGCCAACTATGAATCTGAGGCATCTTCTGCAAGATTGTCTGACTGGGACATGCCAGTATGCCTCTTTTAAGTCCAAAGTTATGAGCCAAGCCTTCTTGCCCAGCATGGGCAGTAGCTGCTGTAGAGTCAACATCTTGAATTTTGGAACTTCCAGAAATGTGTTTAGTATAGACAGTTCCAGTATTGGTCTCCAGGCTTTGTCCTTTCTGGGCACCAAGAAAAGTCTTGAGTAAAATCCTTGCCCCTGCTCTTGTTGTGGTACTTGCCGAATAGCCCTCATGACCAAGAGGGCTGTAATTTGTTTTTGTGCCTCTGCCCATTGATTGTGTGGCAGGTCTGGCATACCTTTTGCCCTTGGCAGGGTGTGAAAATGGAACCTGTAACCATGGGACACTATGTTCAAAACCCATTTGTCTTGGGTAATCATTTGCCAATTTGCTGAAAAAAGTGCTAGTTTTCCCCCCAAGGTGGGCTGTCAAAAGAGAAGTGCTTGGATCTGGCAGGGGAAAGTCATTGGGACTGTTTCCTGTAAGGTTGTGATTTGACTTCTATGCTTTTGGAGGTAGGAGCACCCCATTGTTTAGGCCTGTATGAGCCTTGGGGCCGAGATCTGCCTCTGGGACATCTGTATCTGCCTCTTTGTGGCCTGTCTAATACTGGAAAGAACCAATTTTTTGAAGGCCAGTTTCTGCTAAATCTGGGTGGCTGTACCTGCAAAAAATCCTTAACTGTTTGCATGGATTTCGCTTTATCCTCCATTTTCTTTAACACCTCTTCTGCTTTAGCACCAAACAAAGTATCATGCTGTAATGGAGCATCTAATAATTTTGCTTTAACACGATCAGGCAGATTCTGTTCCTATAACCAAGCATGCCTTCTAATAACAGAACCTGTAACAGCGGCTCTGCAAGAGGCCTCCAGTGAATCATAACCACATTGCAAAGTATGCTTTCCCACTTGTTCAGCTGCATGCAATAAATCCTACATTTCCTTGTTCTCTGCACATTCAGAAGTTGTCAGCATTTTCTGTTTAAGCAGTAACATTAAGTATTGCTGATATTTAAGCATATGAAACTGACAATTTAAAGCCCTTACAGCCAGGGCAGCAGAAGGGTAAACTTTTTTCCCCCCCATCTGTCCAGTGCCCTAAAATCCCTATCAGAGGGGACAGGTTTTTTTGCAGTGGAAGCTTTGACCCTCTTGGGACCCTGAGAAATAGTTTCTGGGTCAGCAGCAGGATTTTTATATAGGAATTTATGAGAATCAGGGACCCTGCAGTATCTGTCTGGCTTAGCAGGAGCAGGGGGTAAAGAGTCAGGTGACAGACCGGACTCTGAAAATACATCATCTACAATGTCTAGAACAGGAGGAATAGCAAGGGGTCTGTGCTGAGGTAGAAGCAGAAAGTCTCTGAGCCTTTTCTTAGATTCTGAGTAATCTTGGCTCTCCCAGTGGAAATGCTCCCTCATGGTATGCAGGGTTTCCCCAAAAGAATAATCCTCAGGAGGAAAGGCTGAAGGAATGGATTCTTCAGCATCAGAGTCCTCATAGGGAGGAATAGAACAGCCCTGTTCAGAAGAGGAATCAGAGGAAATAGAAACCTGATCTGAAGAATCATATTCTGTCTCTTGCCTAGGCCTCTTATCAGGAGGGGGATGGGAACCCCTGATCATAGTAATTAGGTCTTCGGCCATTTTAAGCATCTGTTTTTTAGGCATGGAAGTCTGAGAAGGAAAATGCTGTACTTGTTTCTTTGTCTTTAGAGCTGCTTTAGTCTTTGTCTTTGAAGCTGAAGATGGTTTAACATATAACTGTGTAGGTCTGAAGACACCCTCAGAAGCCGATGCCTGCTCAGCGGCTCCAGACCCATCTGAGGGAATGATTTCCGAGTGTCCAATACCTTGAGTATCCAGAGGCCCAGTCGGCTCCACGTGGGAGTCGGAAGCGGCCTGTGGCTCTGAGGTAGCGGGCGCCAGGGTCTGCGAAAGCGCCTCACTGAGATTCGGCAACTGGCCTAGCAGAGGCCTCGTCGTCAGTTTTGGACCTCGGATGCCTATCCTTTTCCTTGTCCTTGCATTTTTTGTAAACTGAAACACAGCGGCGTCTACCCAAAACACTAAGACGCCTGTGCTCCGTGAATCACGATGTAACCAATGTACCAGGAACAAGCAGCCACAATTACTCAGATGTAAAATAAGAAAACTATTATTGCACAAACAAGGTTAAGCGCTTTCACCTACAAATCGTAGGCTTCCTCAGGTTCTTTGTAGGTGAAAGTGCTTAACCTTGTTTGTGCAATAATAGTTTTCTTATTTTTCATCTGAGTAATTGTGGCTGCTTGTTCCTGGTACATTGGTTACATCGTGATTCACGGAGCACAGGTGTCTTAGCGTTTTGGGTAAACGCCGCTGTGTTTCAGGATTCAGTATTTACGCTTTACTTCTTTCAATTTTTTGTAAACTCCGGTCATCAGCTGTTCCTACGGCATTATATAATTAAACCTTCGGCCAAAGTAATGAAAGGCAAAATCGAACCAACGCTTAATAGTGAGTTGGTTAAATCTAGTGCAAAACCAACAGCTAGCAACGTCGTGGTCAGGGCCTAGGCAAGGAATACAGTAAGAGTGAAAATACTTATGAGGTATTTGCTTCCCACAAGAAATACAATTGTTAACTTTTTCTGACATCAGGCTGGAGCAAGAAAAAAGTTTCCCCAATGGGGTACTTAGCTTTAATGAAGACTTTGGTTCTGAAATTTGGATTCGAAAATCTCAGGAGTTGGCCGACCGGCACTTGCGAACTGCTTTTGCTTCGGGCACCGCGCGGCAAGAAAGACTGAAGAAAATGGCGTCGGCTGCATCTTTTATACCCCTGGCACACTGACGTCAGGGAAGAGGTGACAGCGACCGACGCCAGACCAGGACTTTGGAATTCAGGCCGACTGCAGGTAGCCTGCCAGCAGGATAACCCAAGTGTAATGACTGCAACAGTGAAACATGATGAACATCTGGAACTCCATTAGGATGTTTTACCCCTGAATAAAAGCCTGTCACTCACTTTGTGGATCCCAGAAGTAGAAGAAACATGTTTAATTTGTTGTTCCTTTTTAAGGGAACATCCTGAGAAGGCTCAGATCCAGGACAACAGTTGAAAACCTTAGCAGGAACTTCTTCCCCAACTAGATACTGAGGAACTCCCCCAGGCCCCTCAGAAAAAATCAACCATGACTCCCTCTGAACATCCGAGATGGACGCCAGAAAAGACTCTTCGGACATGCTGCCAGCCGGATCCTCACCAGCCTGCAACATGGGCATGGCAGAGAAATCCGACACAGCCGAGTGAGCCTCTGGGTTTATAACCTCAGGAGAAACACCTGGCAGTGGCTGGACAGTGAGATATTCTAGTCATACCTTTTTCACCATTTTCTTCCCTAACAGCTGACCCTCAGGGTGGGAGATTCCTTCCACAATAGCTTTATCGAGTAGTCTAAGATGCTCGTTCTCCAGATACAAGGAAAGAGAAGAAAATCTACAGTGAAGGGTTTTTGGAACAAACACCTGACAAACAGAACAAGATGTATGGTCATGAGAAGCACCTAAGCAAAAAAAAGACACTTATGGTGGTCTCTATGGGGAATCTGTCTCCCACACTGGCATTTAGCCTTCCTGGATGACATTAACCTCAAGGAACACAAAAAAAAAAAAAAAACAAGAAAAAAACAAAATCCCCAAAGGGGCACTTATCTTGCAAAAACAATAAATTGGCGTAGGAAGTCCCTGCAGAATAAAAATGCTTTCAACTGGCAAAAAACAGACACAGGTAAGCAGACTAATGGTGTAAAAGATATCTTCAGACTGACAACAAAGAAGTTCTGTTTCTGAGAAGCCTGAACATCACCTTTATACCCTATATTACACAGGGTATGTATGATGATGTTTGGCATACCTTTTAAATTCAGAAGTCTTTGGAAGACTGGCCAGATGTCTGGCTTCTGCAGCAGTGAATGTAAAGACATTAAATGCTACACCTCTTGGATGTTCCTAGGCAACTTAGATTGTATCACTGCAGAACAAAAGACTTCAGAAAATCACACCAGCTATTTGTTTCCTTTTCTAAAGCCAAGTTTGGCAAGTTGGTCTCAAAGGTAACCCTGGCCAAATGGCTCACTGATTGTATTTCTTTTGCTTATAGGATGAAAAGATTCAAATTACCTAAATCTCCTAAGGCTCATTCCATCAGACCTGAAGCTACATCCTCCTCTTTCTAGTCTAGAGCTTTCATAGATGACATTTTTGCAGCCGTCACTTGGTCTAATTCTCATACCTTCATTGCTCATTACAAATTGAACATGCTGTCTAGAAATAGGGCTGCATTTGTCTCCACTGTTCTCTGGAATATCCTTCCTTGAAGACCACCCTGAGGTTTCTCTAGCTGTGGCTCTGGCCCATTGATTGAGGAATGGGTGAAAAAGACAATATCAGATACAACAGTTATGTACTCACCATAACGATGCATCTTTGTTGTCTGTTTTCTTTCTTCTTCGACTTCCAATCCTCCAACCCCCTTCCTACTTGGAAGATTTATATTTGGTGTCCTTGTTTGTCCTAATGAATGTTATTTTGCCTGCCTTCTGATGAGTTCCAGTCTTTCTCTTCCTTTCGTTATAGTCTAAGTGGAATCTGATTTGTAATTAGACTGTAGTGCTACTGACTGCTGTGTTATGGGTAGGAATACAGACTAGACTAGAGGAAAAACTCCAGCTGAGATAAGCCAGGCTAAACAGGAGGATTATTGGTAAGGGGAGGAGCTCAAGCTACACAGCCAAAGTCTCTGGAAGTAGTCAAAGTAGGATCAGAGGTCAGATCTGACAACCATCAGTTCAGGGAGGATGAAAACTGACAACTTAGATGTATCGCTATGGTGAGTGGTAAGTGTGGTAAACAATAAATAAAGGTTAAAATCAATTCTGCTATAAAAAATGCAAAATAAATGAGGCATACAATAAAGCTTGCTTAAATGTAGAAATAGAGTTTAGCAATATGTAATGAGCATCCATACTCTATTGTGACATAGCTCTGACTGTATCTACTAATACACATTCTTTTTATAAACTCAGTAATATGTGCTCTTTTACAAAGCTGCTTCCTCAGAAAACATGTTCTCCCACAGTATCGGAATATATAAATGGACATTTTTTTCCTCAAAAATATGTTTTTTTCAATATCAACATCAGAACAGTTTGACGTATTCTTACAGATGTTTCCTTTCAGACTTCTGTTAAATGGACATGGCTTTTTGTAAAATCAGAAGAAAAACAATTCCTGATTGCGTGCATTCTCACATCAGCAAAAGTGCTTAAATGGTTTCATGGAAGGACAACAGGAAAGTCTATCACAAAACATTTCCTTAAAAACAAGTCTAAAAAGAAAAGAACCAGCAGAACAGATGTTTCATATAAAGCCCAAAAAAAGATACCAAGGGAAAAACAGGATTTTAAGTGTGTGAGAAGAACAGTATAAGTAAACTGTTAAAATTCAGCTATGTTAGAGGTATTTGGTAGGAACACACTTGTTCCGAGGTGTTATATTGGAGAAGCAGTTATAATCTTCCATACTAATCAAGAGTAAAGTCTTGACACATTTATGCTACAAATTTTTCAGAAGAGTACGTGTCGTTTGTTACAAGAATAAGTTATTTATTAGTAACTGTGCTTACAGTAAAATAGTATTGTGCTGCAAGGTATATTTTCTTATTTGTGCAGGTTGCAAGGCTCTGTGTTTAAACAAACTGCAAATACAGTTATGCAAAACTCTGTGTTAACCAGACTTTGATTCAGCAGTTCCAGTACAGCCAGCAAGACTTTGTGTCATTAAGAAGACTTTGGTTTCAATTCCAGTACAGCACAGCACCACTTTCTATCAGAAAATTTTCAGTGAGCACATAACTTTGATTTTCTCTCGATCAGAGTCAAAAATTGAAGGTGAACCTAGTCAGAAAATGGTTAAACTGCTTGAAAAACGTGTTACACTTCCTATTAAAATAATTATTCAAAGTTTTTATATGTAGACAATTTTGTTGACTTCAGTCTGCATGCAACAGTAGCCAGAACTATTAATGCTCTACATTTAGATCACTGCCGCAGTAGCCTAAGCTATAATGGTTATATCATTGCCTAAGATACAACCATTGTCCAGCTTTCAAGCCTTTAGATCACCTTCCACATGCTCAAACTATCACTGGCTTAAGCAGAGGCATGCAAGAGTCAGTTTGGGTGCCAAAAACTTCATAGCTTTCTTGCTTTTGAAGTGATTCACTTATGTGAGCTTTGTGAATCTGACAGTCAGCTAGAGATCCTTTCAATGGTGGGCAGATAAGTCCCCTTATGGGGAAAGCTTCAACTTCACCCTTTTTCTGTGGAAATTTTTTTCCCCTGAGAATTGTCATGTTGCTGAGGGGAATTTTACTTTTGTAATGCTCGACTAACAAAACTGTATAAATATCTACTTTTTATTAACAGAATTTACCTGTTTGTGTTGAGTAAGAGAGTGTGTGTTTGTGGGGGGGGGGGCAGGATTTGGTGCTTTTGAGGACTGTCATGGACAATATTACCTCAAAAATTAAATTTTCCTGTTAGAAGGTTTACAGAGTCACACTGGCTCCATTACCCACTTATAATGTCTTGTTCCTAGCTTAAACATGATGCAGCAGTCAGTTTTTGTGGTTCTTGCTTTCTCATCTGCAAAAGAACAAAGTTGATAGGCAATGTCTGGGTGTTTGGATGGCTCATCACTGCTTCAGCCTCTGGTGGGTAACTCTACTGTGGCCAAAACTGGTTCCACAGACTATACATATTTTGATCCTGGTCTCAATGGTGTAGCTCCTCAGGAAGCCACAAAGTACCTGGATTGGCATGTCCTCTGAGAAACTGATGGTTTGCCCTAACTGGACAAAGGAGAACTACTCTTGTCAGAAGTGGGGGAAGGTGTGGGTGAAGGTTTACCACTTAGTCACAGAAAAGTGCCTGATTCTTGGTCTAGTGCTCCTTTCATGGGTTGGTCCTTTTCCATGGAGTCTCCCAGGAAGAGAAAGCAGAAACTTAAACATGCTTTTTTTTCATCCTGTTTCTTTAACTATGGACAGGTAGCCTTTGCTAATGGATTACTTTCTGCTTTTAATGTGTTAAATCCTAGTTTCTTAGTATATTCTAGTAGAAAAAGAAAAGAAAAGGATTTCCCTCACAGTCTGACAATGATTTCCAGTCAGGATGACAGTTAATTCTCCTCAAGTGGAATACTCTCGATTCTGAGGAAAGTGTTTTTTCATATTTTCCTCCAGAAGAATCTTTTTCTGACACTGTATCAAAATATGAGAATTATTTTAGTAGGAACAGAATGACATTTCTATGTCCCAGCAGAAGTATGATTTGTTACAACTGGAGTTCTCTCGACATGTAGCTGCTCCATCTGTGTCATCTACCTTTACAGATGTTTTCATAATAGTTTGAGTTTTGCCTGGCAGACAGCCCCCAGCCTCCAAAAGTGTGTCAGGTTATATAAATTTTTGTTCTCTAACCCCAAAGCAGATCCTGCATTGACCTATCGGTTTTAAGTCTTCTACTGTAAAATATATTGTGAATCCTAACCCTATTCCTTCTACCAAGGATGGGAAAGCTTTTGACAGATTTGGGAAGACAGACTTTGCTCTTCTGCAACCTTAATTTTCAGAATGCTGAACTGCCATGCTTACACATTAAATTTTTTACTGGTGTCTTGATAACATTAAAAAGTTTACTGTTAACTTTCTACTTCTGATGTTAAAACTTATTTAAATTCCTTAACTGTCTGATTCTCAGGTAACCAAGTACACTTTAAAGTACTCTTATGATTCTGTTGACATTGTTTCCAGAGCTGCTGCTGCTAGTTTAGTTATGAGAAGATTTGCTTGATTACATTCAAAAAACCTATCAAAAGATATTAAAGCTGAAATTTTGAGTTTTTTCAAGGACAAAGATGTGCTATCTGGGCCCTCTAATGCTGAGATTTAAAAAAAAATAATGAGTGAGGAAAATTAATTAACGGGATCAATCAGATTTTCAACCCTTTTTTGTTTTTTTTTAAACTTTCCTTCCTTTTCAGAAACCTTTTTCAAGGAAACAGAGCAAGCAGTCTCAGCAAACATCTAACAAGTACATTTTCAAATGCAGTGACGAGGGGGCTCAAATAAAATAGGGAAGGCTCCCAGATTCAAGCATGGTCCAAAAAGTCAGAATACCTTTTACCCTGGTCTGTCCCCCCCCAAAATCCTTTATCTTTCCCTCAATCTAGGCCTTCTTCCACAGTGGCATTAGAATATCTTAGACAGATGGGTTTTGAGGCTTCTCCCACAGGAGTACTGATGGCAGATGGAATACCTCCCCCCCTTTTCTGGCAATTCTTTGTCATTGCACAAACAAATCATCCATGTTTCCTTATATTTTAGAGCAAATGCTGGCCCAGAGGGAGTGATAGAACTTGTGTCCTCAGCTCAGACAAGCAGAGTTTTTTCCCAAGGATATTTCTAGTGCCAAAGAAGATGGAGCTTGGAAACTAATCTTAGATGTTTCCCTTCCCAATCTTTGTGTCAAGTTTCCAAAATTCTAAATCTTAACCCTTTAAACCCTGCTGTCCTCATTCAGCTTAATGGTAACATTGGACCTAAAAGATGCTTATCATCACATTCCAATTTGCAAGGAATTCAGGCTTCTTAGATTTCTGTGTTTGGCTCACATTATCAGTTCTCTGTCTTACCCTTTGGTTTGCCAGGTGTGCCAAGGCTATTCACAAAGTACCTGGCTCTAGTGATTGTTCATTACAGACATCATGGAAATTCACATAATTCTATACTCGGACAATTATCTTATATTTGCAGACACTATTTCCATTTGTCAGAATTCCATGACATGGATTCTGACACTCCTGCTCAATCTGGGGTTTACAGAAATCATTTCTCATCTCTTCCCAATCACTATTTTCTTTCTGGGCCATCTTCTAGATTCATCCCTAGGAACAGCCTTTCTTCCACTGGACAAAGTAGAAGAGTGCAAGGAAATTTTTCCGGGCTCTCCAGTCAGTCACCGGCTTCTGCCAGGGGAATTTCCCTGGATTCTGGATTTCATGGCTTCTATGATACTCTATGGTTCTCCACCTTAGTTAGACTTCACATGAGAAGAATTCAGTGGTAGCACAGATCCCTCTGTAATCAGCATTATCATTCCTTTTCTTTTCAGATTACAGTTCTGGGGTTTGTCAGAAGGGAGTTACTTTGGTGGGTGGATCAGTTATCTTTCAGTCCAAGCCTACCCTTCTCCATTCAGTCTCCTTCCCAGTCTGTTACAACAGATGCTTCAGATTTTGCTTGGGGGAGCTTTCTCAAAAGGGGTGAAAGTGCAAGGTCTGTGGAACTCCAAGGACAGACAAGGCACATAAATGTCAGAGAGATATTGACAATTTTCAATGCCTTAAAAGCATTAAATTATCTCTTGACCCCCTGTCCTCTGCAAGTCGTCACACAACACCACAATGATGTGGTATATAAGCAAACAAAGGGTACCATATGTTATTCCTTTGGAGATTTACTATGATTTCCTGGGAGATAGCATCTCAGCTCAACCTGACTCTTCAGGCTTCTTGCATTCCATCAGAACAAAGTTTTGTAGCAGACAAATGATGCAGGAACTGGACAGACCCTCATGAATGGAAATTATACTCAGGGATCTTCCAGGAATTGATCCAACTACGGGGGTCACCTCAAACAGATATGTCTGGCTCCTTTCAAAACAAATAAAGAAGTTTTGTTCCAGGATTCATTGCACACAGGCTTGTAAGACAGAGTCCTTAGCATTCACATGGATGGGAATGTTCCTGTATGTCTTTCTGTCCTTTTTACTGACACACAAGGCTATTCAAAAGATCTAGAAAGACTCAAAGATTGTACTGGTGGCTACTTTTTTGTCCAGGCAAATGTGGTTCTCCATTTTTCAGAAAATGTCCAATGGCAATTATCATAAGCTTTCCCACAAATTAGATTTACTCACACAAGAAAGGGGGTGATACACTCCTACCTGGAAATACTTAAGTTAACTGCCTGGACGATAAAGTTCTGATATCTTTTAGGTACCTTTTTTCTAAGGCTGCAAATCAGGTATTAAAGGAGGTAAAAATGCCACTACAAAAACATGTGTGTGAACAGAAAATACTTTTTAATTGGTGTCACTCTTAGAACCAGGACCCTTTCAAGGCCTGGTTGCCTCTGGTTCTTGATTACTTGCCTGAGTTGTTGCTCTCTGTTCTACCAAGATTCATTTTTAGGCCATTTCTGCTTATCTGTCATTGGATCCTCCCTTTCTAAATTTCCTCAAGTCAAGAAGATTTTGAAAGGGGTTTTAAAAGTCCATCTACACAGAAAACAGGTGACTCCATCTTGGAATGTTAATTTTGTGTTTGAAAAGTTGATACTTCTATTTGGACCAGCTCATCAAACTGATTTGAGGTTCTTAACATGGAAAATTCCACTAACCATTGTTCTGACTTTTTAAAGAAGAGTATCTGAGTTACAAGCTCTTATGGTGACTCAACCTTAAGAGCTTTCCATATGGACAAGGTTTATTTGAGAACTAATCCTTTTTGTATGCCTAAAGTGGTTTCAGAGTTTACTTTAAGACATAATATGAATGTCCCTATTTTCCTTCCTGAACTTAAAAATAAAGGATAATCCTATTTGCTCTGGATGTACACAGACAGCTCAGGTACTACTTGGACAGGACTAAACTTCTCAGAAATGCCAATCAGCTGCTTGATTCATACGAGTGTAAGAAAAAAGGACAATCAGTATTAAAGCAGACAATTGCCACAACATTTTATCCTCAAAAGATAGCCACATGCATTCATGCCTGATGTTTGATTGTGAGGAAAGTGAAAAAAATAATTTATTTAAAATTGCTATTTGTAAATAGTAGACTGCCACTAGACATGCTATGGTTACCTTCTGCAAACCTACTAAGGCATGATGCTGAAGAAAGTTAAAAAAGTAATTCTCATAGTATTCCCAGCCATCACATTAGCTGTAGTAACCTTAATTGCACACCTCTGAGCAGGGCAGGGCTGGTTCTAGACTACATGAAGCCTAGGTTAGAGTATGAAGATGAGGATCTCCTATTAGGTCTGTGTCAAAAATACCCTTACAGAGATAAGAGTATATGCACTGCCGGGCCCCCAGAAGCACTGAGCGTAGAGATACTCTGGGATGCACTTCCTGTCTTATTATTACTTGTTAGATAATTACTTGCTAAATGTTTTTCTACTGCATCCAGAACAGCCTGCCCCCAGTACTGTGTCTCAAGTTGCCACTGATGGTAATATTAAGATCTTTGACATTTTGTAGTTACACTGAAGTTCTTTCTGTTGAATATGACAATGTACAGACTACAGTTATTTGATATAACCTCTGAAAGGGTACATTTATTCATTTTATGCAGAGAATGACTTTCTCAAATTTATTCTATGAACTTTGGCTTATTGTACACAGCCTGGTTTTGTTTTCTTAATTATTGTTTATTTGCTTAATTTGCTTAACTTAATTCAACATAATATGCAAACATTTTCTTTTTATGTATAGTTACTGTATTATACACCTTATTTGTTTTTAATTATACATACTGCTCAGGAAATAAGCATTTAAATAAAGCTGTGTTGAATTTGTAGCTGCTTTTGCATATAAGACATTACATTTTACTGTTAATCTAGTCTATTCCATGGCACAGTGGTGCAGCTGTTAGCATTCACAGATTTGGTTTCTCCAGTTTGATTCTTGGCTGTGGTACCTACTGTGTGGAGTCTGCATGTCTTCCCTTTGTTTGTATGGGTTTTAACAGATGTTCTTGTTTCCCCTACAGCCCAAAGACATACCATTAGGTGAACTGGCTATTCTCTAAACTGTCTGTAACTGTGCATGCCATAAATGAACGTATATGTACATATCCCGTGTCAGGACTGGTTCTCTAACTTATGTTCATTGCCTGCTAGGCTAGGATCCACATCCCCACAGCCTTGAATGGAATAAAGCAGGTACAGGAAAATGAATGAATGAAGCCATACATGTATGTATGAGTTACACTCTTTTCTTGGGTTTAACTCTTTAGTAGACATACATGACAAAACAAACATTCTATGTTTACATGATTAATGTATGTTATTATTATTCAAACTTCACCCTTTTCCCCTCCTGTTTTTCCAGATCACATACCTGCATCTACATTCCCTCCTCAAATCTCTCAGGAACAAGTCCTTAAGCTACTATACAAAGCCAAAAACATTACTTCTATGGGGCCGGAGAATAAGAGGTTATTCAATATCAGCCTCCAAACAGGCTCCATACCAGATGAATGATCAGCAACCATTATCCTCTTGCACAAATGTGATGTTACAACAAACTCAGGTAATTATTGAATCATAAGCCTGACCAGCCTCATCTGTAAGGCTATGGAAAGTATCATTATGGAATTAATAAATAAGCACGTATGTGACCTACAAAAGCTCAACCCAAGCCAGTTCAGATTCATGAAAGGGCAGATCCTGCCTACTTAACCTGGATGACATCTTTGAGAAGGTTAATGAAGCAGTGGAGGAGGGCAAATGAGTACACACTGCATATTGGGACCACACAAAGGCATTCAACCAAATCCCACACTCTGGTATCATAGTAGGATTCTCCCAGCTACATGTAAATCTGTGTGTAACTCACTGAATAGCAAACTAGCTCACAAATAGAACCCAGGAAATTAGGGCTGGAAGCTCTGTTTCCTCCAAAAGAGCTGGTACTAGTGGTATGCTCCAGGGTTCAGTCCTTGGGCCACTTCTCTTTGGCTTTTACTCCTCAGTGGTCAAAGCAAATGTTAAGAGACTACAGCTGATGAATTTTGCAGATTGTAAACTTGGTGCCATCAAAGTCTCAAGAGGACACCAAAATTGACTAAGAGGACCTTTGTCAAACAAACAGCTAGTGTCAAAACCATGGACTAAAACTAAATGTCAAGAAATATATAATCACATATTTTGGCAAGCACGACTTCCCTTGTAAGTATCAGAATGACAACACATCTCTGAAAGTTAATCCAGTAGTCAGGGATCTGGGACCCTATGTCAACAACAAACTGTCCCTTGGTCACTATGCATCCACTATTGTAAAGAAATTCTTTTTCATCACACAGCTTATAACTACAGGAATGGCATCCAAGTCCAGGAATGTAATCATTCCACTGTATTCAACTTTCATTAGGCCAATCATTTAATATAATTAAATATAATATCCAGTAAGTATATATTTGTCCAAACACTTAACACAATGCTTTCTCGCTAACATATCAAGGGCTTACAACACACACACACACACACACACACACACACACACACACACACACACACACACACACACACACACACACACACACACACACACACACACACACACACACACACACACACACACACACACACACACACACACACACACACACACACACAAACTGTCTCAAAGTATTGTACATTTTTTTTGGTATCATACAGCCTTCTAACAGATTACCTTTGCCTTGCATACAGAACCTCAACAGACACTATCCTGTCAGACCTATTACACATTCACAAGTCCAGTGGTAGCATGAACACCCACTCAAGGGATCTCAATCTATTTTGCGACATAAATATAGAACATGTTGGAAGGATAGATATGTATCACAAAGAATACGTATATTATGGAACTATCTTCCACTCCGCATTAAGCAAAGTACTTCTTTTTACTCTATTCAAATGTAATTTGACTGAATACATGGGAAATTTCAAATTCACCCCTAGTTTAGCACCCATGTTTTCATGGACAGGGCCAACAAGTAAATGTCGCAACACATCCTTGTCCTGCCTGCCACTGGGTTATTCTTACCCAAAATATAAAGGCTAAAAATTACCATGGGAATGTAAAGCTAGGCTTTTTAAGATCCTCACAGGTCAATAGCCTATTAAGTACCTATGAATCTATTATGTAAAAGTTGGTGGCTCAGTAGTGCAGTAGTTAGCACTGTTCCCTCACTTTGATTTGTTCCTGTTTTTTGTTCTCAGCTAGAATGCCTTCTGGACAGAATCTGCATGCTTCTCTTGGGTCAGCATGGATTTTCACCAGATACTCTAGTTTCCTCATATAGCCCAAAAATAAACTGACAGGCAAACTTGCAGCTCTAAATTGCTCTATGATGGAATGGTATCATATCCAGGAATGGTTCTTTGTCTTACACATCGTGCCTGTCAGGGCAGGCTCAGCAACAATAAAGAATAATATAACGTGGGTATTAGAGAATTAATTAATTTATTTAAATGTCAGCTCAACCAGAAAAAGCGGTTTAAATCTACTATAAGGATCAAAGTGAACAAAAGAATGGAAGTTGTGGCACAACAAATGTAAACTCAATCTAAACTGCAGGATAACCTATTGGAAAGGTTGGGACTTGATTTTGCTAGCCAAAGAACTCCAAAACAATTAAGTGGAAGTCTTCCAGACAACAGCATAGTATGAAACTTGCTGCAATACATTAAAAGAAGTTTCCCTGACACTCCACACTGTGGGAGCCTGCACTATCCACATATCTGTTACTTATATATTAACCAAAAAACTTCAAGATTACTGTATTTTGGAGAAGATGGAACAAAAGTTATGTACTCACCATAACTATGCATCTGTGTTGTCTGTTTTCTTCCTTCTTCAACTGATGGGTCTCAGATCCGACCCGGGATCCAACTTTGGCTATGTCTAAGGACTGGACTCCGTAGCTCAAGTGTCTCCCCTTACCCATAATCTTCTCTTCTAGCTAAAACTACCTCAGATTGTGTTTGCCCTCCCTTCACCCTACACATTGTCTATAGTAGCTAAACGGTGCAAAAAATACAATGAAAAGTTATAACAACATGCCAGTGAAAACTGTATAAAGGATGGAGAAGAAAAAAGAGCTGGAGCTCCTTAACAGTCAGCCAATATAACACCTCAGGTCGCACTAGAAGACTAGGAAATAAACATTTTAATTAGAAATGGGGTGGAGATTGGGAGGTTGAGGAAGGAGGAAAACAGACAACACATATGCATCGTTATGGTGAGTACACTGACTTTTGTATCTGATGTTGTCTTTTTCATCTATTCCTCAATTGTTGGGGTACAGTTCTCAGCTAGAGAAACCATAGGGTGGTCTTCAATGAAGGATATTCCAGAGTACAGCAGAACCAAACACTGCTCTATTTCTACAAAGAACATCCAATTTGTAGTGAGCAATGAAGTATGAGTATTAAACCAAATGGCAGCTGCACAAATGTCATCTACAGAAGCTATAGACCATAAGACAGAGGATGTGGCCACAGATCTAGTGGAATGAGCTTTAGGAGGTTTAGGGAGAGCCAATCTATCTTCCTTACAGAAAAAATAAATACAATCAGTGAGCTACTTGGCTAAAGCCACTTTTCAGACAGATTTATCCAGTTTGGCTTTGGAAAAAGAAACAAACAGCTGATCTGATTTTCTGAAATTCTTTGTCCTGTGGATATAGAATCAAAGTTGCCTATGCACATCTAAAAGTGCAGCATGCATTATCCTTTGTTAAAAAAAGTTGGAAAGAAAACAGGGAGATTGATGCATACCCGTTTCTGAAGCCACCTTAGGTACAAAGGACTGATTATTGTGGAGAGATATCCTGTTCTTGTGAAAAATTAGACATGGTGGCTTAAAAGTGAGGGCCTTGAGTTCTGATACTCATCTGGTTGATGTGACTGCGACCAGAAAAATAGTTTTCCAACACAAAAATTTCAAGTCCAACCTGGCAGCTGGTTCAAATGGAGGTTGTCAGGGCTTGAAGAAACAGATATAAATCCCAGGCTGGAGTAGAGTCTCTAATGGGGAGTTGGAGTAAAAAGGTACCTTTAAGAAAGGCTTTACATAATTTACTTAAGCAGCATTTTACCTTTGCTTAGTGTCATTCAAAGGGGATCCAGTATCTGTCAGCCTGAGATGACATGGTCGACACATCTCAATGCTTTGCCAGAAATGGTCTTCATCTGTCACTCCTAGGATTTTTGTTACTGGCAAAGGCCCTTGCCATTCCTATAGTGCCTTATTTAGGCAATATCATGAGAACAAATTTCCCAATGTAAAACCAGATTCTAAAAACAACCTCAAGGTTATGCTGCTAAACACTAGGAGTCTAAACCAGGAAAGGCACTCACTGGAAGCATTTCTCACCCTGGAAGATGCTGACATTTGTGCAGTCACTGAGACCTGGTTTAAGGCTGCAGACAGCACTCCAGCTATACCAGGTTACATTTAATTTCACATGTTCAGACCACAATCTGAAGGCGTGAAAATGCAAGGAGGTGGTGTATCAATATTCATTAAAGATGAATACACTTCTAGATTGGTTAAAACAGCATAATTCCCTTGAATTACTTCAGGTGCAAATGACTGTAGGTAAAATCCCTCTTCAGGTCATTGCTACCTATAGGACCCCCTCCATAAATCAGGACATCCACTCAGCCTACTTGGATCTACTTGAGTCAATCAAGATACAACCAAACACCCTGGTTTTGGGCGACTTTAATTACCTGCCCATAGACTGGGTAAGTTATACATGTTATAACTCACTTGCCCAAAGGTTCCTGGACTTTGTTAACTCCAATGAACTGGATCAGCTAGTTGACACACCCACAAGGGACTCAAACATCCTGGACCTGGTGCTCACCAACATTGGGGACTGCTGCACCACTATCAGTGTGTGGCCATCCCTGGTGAGATCTGACCACAAATCAGTCTCGCTAGAAGTAACTACAGCACAAGACCCTCCCTTGGCAACAACTAGACTAAAAGTCTTCTCCAAGGCCAATTACAACATTTGACTTAATGGCATAAATAAATTCATAGCCCCTCCCCCCAGTGACAGAACAGACATTTATGCTGAGTTACACAACAATGATTTATACAAGCACCTGTACAATGGTATTGACTCTGCCATACCTGATACAACCAAAGCAAGATCTTCAAGGAAAAACAAACCTGCCTGGTGGACAACTGCCATTAATAGGTTATACAATAGGAGAAAGAAACTGCTGTCTAAAAGTAGAATGGAACGGTCTCAAAACTGGAAACACTCCCTTCTCACCTTACACAAGCAATTAAGACTCCTAGTGAAGTCCTCCAAAGCTAACTATGAATCCAAATTAGCTTCCCTATAAAGGGTAACCACAAGTAGTTCTTTAATTACATCCGTAACCTCAAAGGTAAGGCCCAGATTTGCTCTGAACTCATAGTTAATGATACTACATAAACAGTACATGTGGATATAGCAAACTTGCTGGCTGACAGGTTCAGTGAAAACTTCACTCCCTTGTCCCTGCCACATATACCCCAAAGCATCCCTAACACCTGTCCCCCACCTAGTATCTTTGAGGAGCAGGTCTTAAATGCTCCCTCCAAGACTATAAACAAAGCCTCTATGGGACCAGACAACATCCCGGGCTGGGTTCTACATGGGTGAAAACAGGAATTAGCATCACTACTGGGCATACTCTGCAATCACAGCCTAAGAACTGGCTTTGCCCCAGTGGAATGGAAAACAGCTACCATTATCCCTTTGCACAAAGTGAGTGCATCCATGGACCCCGGGAACTATAGACCCATTAGCCTGACCAGCCTTATCTGCAAGGCCATGGAACGAATCATCATGGACCATATTAACAAAGATACAAGAAATCTCCAAACACTCAAGCCCATCCAGTTTGGCTTTGTCAAGAGGAGAGCTTGCCAGTTAAAACTGGTAGACTTCTTCAAGACCATCACCGAAGACCTAGGCAAGGACAAATCTCTGCATACGACCTACCTAGACTTTGCCAAGGCCTTTGACACAATCCCCCATTCAGGCAACATTGATAAACTCACCCAACTGGGTATCAACCCATATACTGTCAGGTGGATTGCAAACTAGCTCACTGATATAACTCATACGGTTAAAATAGGGGACTCCACCTCCTCCAGCAGACCTGTAACCAGTGGTGTTCCACAGGGATCAATTCTGGGACCCCTACTTTTCAGAATCTACTTCCCCAAATTACCGGGTAAAATTAAAGGACTGTGGCTGACAAAGTTTGCTGATGATTGCAAACTGGGAGCAATCACTGAAACTCCTAGCAATGGCAAAATCCTGCAAGAAGGTCCTATGCAGACTAATGACTGGTGCCAAAGTCATGGTCTTAAACGTAATGCAAAAAAATTCATTATCATCCCCTTCAGCAAGGGTGAAGTTCCTGCAAACTACTACATCAACAGCAATACCCTGAAGCACACAATCAGTGGTGAGAGATCTGGGCATACAGGTTGACAGCAACCTTAACTTTGATCACCATGTCTCCATAGTGGTAAGAAGGGCATTTTATATTGCTTGTCTCATAAGTAAGGGCATTGCCTCCAGAAAAAAAAGAGGTTATAAGCCACTGTACTCTGCCTCATAAGACCAATAATAGAGTACAATGCTTCCTTTGGTATGTACCTTTCCAAACACATGCAGCAATTGGGCAGACTACAAAGGTTCCTTACAAAGAAAATTCAGGGTCTTTGAGATCTGTCTTATACAGACAGATTGCATACATTGTCACTTTACTCTGTGTTATACATACTGCTCAGAGGCGACCTGCACCTTACATACAGAGCAATCTCTGACCCAGCTTTAATGGAAATGCTGCACATTCGCAAGTCAAATGGCACACGGGACACTCGCTCATAGGATCTTTACCTGGTATACGACATCAACAGAACTTGCTGATGAGTCAGATTTGTCTCACAGAGGTTGCCCCACTTTTGGAACAAGCTTCCTATTCATGTTAAATAAAGCCCCTCATTGTCTCTATTTAAGTATAATTTGGATGACACAATGGGTAACTGGAAATTCCCCCTTGGCGTTCCACCTGTGTTCCTCTTGGACAACAAGTGCTGATTTTTGTGTCTGCTTAAACCAGACACCTTTGGAAACACGGGTTGACCTTGGCTAGTCTTGTAAGGGCCATGGGGCCATTAGCCTAGTAACCTCCTATGATCCTAAAGATGAAGCCAAACAGGAATAGCTATGTCCTATATGAAAATTCGAAAAGGCTGCAAGTTGAATGTTTTCCACCACTGTTAAATATGGAAGCAAGACAATCTAGAATATTTGGAATAGGTGCCATAAAGTGGTCTAATTATCTCTGGAGAGTCCAAAGGAAGAATCTTTCCCATTTACTCTTATACACCTTTTCAGCAGAATCCTTCTGAGAGGATATGAATATGTGTTTGAATGGACAGGAAAACCTGGACTGTCTAGCCATCACTCTGGAAGTGGAGAAACCATGCAGTCAACTTGAGGTTTTGAATGTCTGGGTGAGTTATTCCCAATGGGTGAGAAATGAGATCCTGGTTTGGATCCAACACCGGATGTTGCAACAGATGAGGCCACAAGAAGGGAAACCCTACTTGACAAGCCCAGAATGGAGCAATGAGGCTTACTATGCACTTCCAGTAAGATGCATTCTGTAGAAATTTGAGAATCAAAAGGGTAGAAGGAAAAGCATGCAGAAGCCCCAGGGGGCCAGTCATGGACTAGAGAGTCTCTTGGTGACTCTCCCTCTGGAGGGATTGGGGCCAAGCACCCGCTCCACTTGGAGCTGAAAGGAGAAGCAAAGAGATCACAACACGGATGGCTCCACTGATGGAAAATCATTTCTGCCACCACAAGGTTGACAGAAAACTTTGAAGGATTAAGACTGACCTGCTCAAGTTGTTGGCTAGCATGTTAGGCATCCCTGGCATATGCATTGTCAAAAGAAAGTGTCCAGTAGAGATTTCTCACTGCCAAAGTCTCATTGTCTCTAGACATAGGGGGTAGGACCTGGTTCCCCCCTGGTTGTTAATGTACCAGAGTACTGATACACTATCTGTCCAGATGGCAATAATCCCTGAATGGAGAACATCTTAAACATGTGCAATGCTAGCAGGACTGCTCTCATTTCTAGGACACTGATGTGAAGACTGGACTCCCAAGTGCCTTGGACCATCCTTCCTAAGTAATGCCCCCCCCATCCCCTTGGAACATCCTTCCCAAGTAATGCCACCCCCCCACTTGAGAGTTGTCTGTAGTCATTGTGGTTGTGGGTAGTGGAATGATAAAAGGGTGGCCCTAAGAAACTTCTTTTGCAGTGATCCACCAGGTGATATGTTTCTTGCAAATCCTTGTAATTTGCATTGGAGTAGAATGGGCCTGTCATATTACAGACCACTGTACTGCAAGCATCCATTGTAGTACCCTCATGCCACATCTTGCTAGGGGTATTAGAGTTATAGAAACTGACACAGATTCCAGGAGTTGTAAAACCAGAGGATGTGGGATGCTTGACTCTGTAAGGTATTTATTCTTGAGAGAGGTAAGCTTGCGATTTGAATCATCGTGTTCAGATGAGCACTAATAAACTTCAGGAATTGAGTAGGGGAGAGTTGTGACTTGAACTAGTTTACTGTGATGCCCAGTTGAAGACATAGCTGGAGCAAATAGTCCCTGGCTTGAATCAGTAGAGGCTTGGTGGGTTCAGAGATGATCCAGTCGTTGAGTATGGAAATACTAGGAATCCCATCAATCTCAAATGAGCTGCAAACAATGCCATATATTTGGTGAACACCGTGGGGGCTGTGGTGAGACCAAAGGGCAGAGCTCTGAAATGGTAATAACTGGCTCCCAGCTGGAAGAAGAAAATTTAGACTGCCTGTCTATTTTGATGTGATGGTATGCACCCTACAGATCTATCGAGTACATCCAAATGTTCTTGCACAAAAGTGGCAGAATGGACTGAACCGTGACCATTCGGAACTTGAAACATTTGACATATTGGTTTAAGCTGCTGAAATCCAATATAGGCCCCAGGTCTCTGTTCTAATTTCGCACCAAAAAGAACCTTGGGTAAGTTCTGAATCCTTGTTGATCTGGGGGGACCATTTGGATGACTCTTTTAGTCAGCAAGTTTTCTATTTCTATGGTTGATGCTTTTCTCTGACTATTTGGAAAGTTAGGAAATTTTGAAGACTGACTGGGGGAGGGGGTTGTAGGGAAAATGGTATGTAACAGCCTCTGGAAATAATTCTCTGCACTCCTGTCTTTTGTGACAGCTGTCCAGGTTGGTGGATGCAGGAGTAAGCACCTCCCCCACTCTGCCTCCACATTAAAAGAGTCATGCAACCCTTCAAGAGTGCTGGTGAGGTTTCTCAAATAATGAACTTCTGAAGCCCTGGTTTTGTGGGCCTTCTCTGCCACAAGGGCATTATCTATTATTGGAGTTCCTTCCTGTGCCATGGGGGGACCTGCCCCACAGCAGTCCTGGGAAGTGACTTGCAACTTCCAGAACCACATTTTCCTAAGACCTTTCTGGTTACATGAAAAAGTTCATTTAGGTGTAGAAAAACATATCCCCACAGCAGATAAGGTCTTCCCATCTTGCTGACTCCTTGACAGGGTTTCTTTAACCTTGCGGCCAAATAAGGTAGATCTGTCAAAAGGAGCATAGTGGAGTCTTTCAAATCATCATTCATAAGTCACAGAAGTGCATCCACGTGTGCTGTCTCACAGCTATTCCTGAACCCACAGCTCTCAAAGCATCTCCTGAGGCATGGGATAAGAGTGAATAAGAGTATCAAAGAGGTGTTTGATAGGGACTATAGGGTGGCCAGTTGAAAATAATCTGTCTTGTTACCCTCTGCCAACATGGACCCAAAGAAGGCATTGGTAAACTCCTTGACCAAGTCCTCTGAAATTTTGTGACATGAGCCAGATAGTTCAGTGAGCTTAGAGCAAAGGTAACTAACACATACCCAAGCTACCTAAACCTGCCCAATACTCGAGACTCTCTGCTGAAGGGATGGACATTACAAATTTTTTAGCAAGTTACTTCTTGATGACCCCTGCTACCACCATAGCATTTACTTGGGGACCCTTGGTCAGTGGGCCCAGTCCCTAGGTGCAGCCAGGTATTTGTCATGTCTTTTAGGGACTGGCTCCATGACATCCAGATCCTTCCAGGCCAGTGGGAGATGAGGTCCACCACCTCTTCCACTTACGGAAGACTACCCAGGATGTAGCTGAGCCGGCTCCAAAAGCCTAAAATACATAGACTCCTCTTGGAAAGGGGGGGGGTGGTGGTCAGAAGACCAATCACTTTTCTGTCGGAAAAGTTCAAGTATTTCACCGAGTGAAACATCCTCAAGGGGTGATCTGGGGAGCTCTTCCCTATCATCAAAGTCAGTGTCTTCTGCAAGGGATTCCTCTGGACAGTGTAAGTGCATCCTCTTGCACTTATGCTTCCTAGGTGGCTCTCCTGTGGGAGGCTCCAGACAGGACTTGGAGGTGTGAGCTGAGTCTTGAATAAGGACTGTCTCAAGGCTTGTACAGAGCGGCTGCCCTGATGTGATAGGATGCACAGGCTCCGGGGCCATGGCAGACAGCTGAGGGAGGGATAGACTCAAGAGGGGCAAGAGTGTCTTTTCCATAGTGGTGGCAAAGTCTCTCTCTACTAAATCAAAGGCAGAAGACATAGGAGAAGCAAAGGCTGCCCTGGCAGGAGCCAAAGACAACTGCCCAGGATGCCTAAGAGCATCACCATGACTCTGCCTCAAGGAAGAAATTGGAGATGAGCTGTCCAGCACTGAGGATCTGAGGGAGAAAAAGATGGCTATGAGGGCATCAGAGTCAAACCCAACTCCCTCTATGTAGCACAGATGCCTCAGCTCCAATATCCCTCCAACTCTGACAAAGACAGCACTGACTGTATCAGAGATGCTGTAGTCGAAGAAGGCCAAGTTTTCTGATCCAACACTGATAGACTCATCAGTCTGACAATCTGAAATTGAAGGTAGGATTGGAGTAGGTTTCAAGGACTGGGTAGAGGCCAATGGCAGGCTCATGGATCTGATGGGAGATAGAGACAGTAAAACTCCCAACTGAATCTCAGCCTGGAATAAATTCCTCATCATCCAGTCCACATCTGCTTTGGTTAAGCTCCTAGATGACTTGAAAGATGAATTATCTCGTGCCGAAGCTCTGAGAGGAAGGGATATTTCCGAGGGCATTACTAAACTTAACCTCTCAGATTTGGCACTGACATTTTGGCTATGAGATCCCTCAGGCTCTGACAGAGTCAGTACCAATTAGATTAGATGTAAGCAGACTTGGAACGCTCAGGTCCAATGGCTCTGAAACCGAAGGTGGGATCTCAGTAGGAGTCAACATCTTCATAGGGTCCGATGGCAGGCTCACTGGTCTGATGGGAGATGGAAATGGTAAAACTCCTAGCTGAATCAGGGCCCAAAGGAAATTCCTCATCATCCTGTCCACATCTGCTTCGGCTAAGCTCTTAGATGACTTGAAAGACAATGAGGTAGAGGGTGGCCTTTAGGTCCCTCTTGGGATCTCCTGAAAGAACAGTGAATGGATCCAAGAAGGAATTGTCTCCAGGGTAAAGGCGGAGGGGTGATGATTCAGAGATTTTGACTATGATATTGATAAATCAGAAGAGCCAAATAGATACGGACACATTAGAGATCTTTTTGGGTGGAGTTGAATCAGAAACCAAGGAGGAAGATCGATCAGGGGATAATTTTCAAGCCTTTTTGCTCTTGGTATATGAATCCTCCTTAGCCTTCTCAGGAGGCTTCTTGGAAAAAAGGGGAGTTCCAGCAGAATATGTAAAAGTATACAGTAAAAACCTTGAGGTCTAACTTGCTGCAGTGTTCAACTAAAGGCATGGTGGTTGAATCCTGCACAGATCTCACACTCGATGTCCAAATGGGTAGAACCCACACAAAATACACACTCCTGGTGCACACCAGAATTTGGGATCTTGTACCAACAGGTGGTGCATTTTTTAAACCCAGTTGACTTATCCAACATAATGGTGAGACCTACAGAAGAAAAAAAAGGAAAGAAAATAGCACAGCCTACCAACAATGGTAATAAAAAAGCAAATACCAACAATGGTAAAATAGAAGTATCTGCAATAGGTAACTGTAAAAAATGGAAAAAACTTCAATTAAGTAGGAGAGACATGAGGCCTATGTGAAGCAGTACCACAAGACAAAGCTAAATAGACACTTTTTTGTGTGTACTTACATTTATATATATATATATATATATATATATACATACACACACACACACACACACACACACACACACACACACACACACACACACACACACACACACACACACATATTACACCACAGACAGTACAAAGGGGAGGATGAATAAACAAGAATAAAATGGATTAATAACAAATTATAAATGAGAGCACTTATCCAATCCACTGAATTGCCCAAGCTATGGCAGACCACATCCATGTGCTGAAGTGGGAAAAAAGACTTTATTTAATTCTAGGTAGAAGGAAGGATTAAGGGTTAGGGGAGAACCTCCAGATGCACAGCCAAGTCTATAGAAGTGGCCAAGGTCGGATCCATTGGTTGAGGAACAGACCAAAAAAAAAAATCAGTTACAGCTACTTTGGACATAGTACATATTTCTGTCTTACTGTACTTAAATTTTTACAGCTCTGAAGAGTTCACGTACAAGTCCTTGAACATACAACAGAAATCCAAACTGCATTAACAGTACTACACAAATGACGTACCAGTCAGGCTACTAAATGTTACACAAAACAACTGATATAATAAATAAAATAGAAAAATGAAACTCCAAAGTTCATTTTATTAAAAACTCTTGCACCTTGATTCAGGCTTCTATGAAGATTAAAACAGTAAAAAAATAAAACACAATATAAAATAAGCCAATTAAACTGCTACAAATAGAAACAAACATTAACAATTAAAAGATCAACAAATCAAATACCTCCAGCTGCATTCAGTATTTAAAGTGTTAGATTTCAAAGTGTCAAATATTTTCTAACACTCAGAAGGGCAAATTAACAAGGACTATATTCCTTGTCTTGAAGAGGGTGTTTGAAATGTTGCATCACCGATTTAACTTAGTAAATGTGGTTTCTCTGAAACTGAGCAATAGTTTCAAGATTATCTAAAAAATCAGACTTTCTTAGTTATAAATAAAAATATTGTTACAGAGTCAGTCTTACTCTGGAAAGGTGCACCTCAGGGATATGTGCTCAGGCCTCTTGTATTTTCTCTTTATATACATGAGTTGTTGCTGTTGTGTCTTTCGGCTTTTCCCGGTTAGGGGTCGCCAAAGTGGAACTCCGGTCCGCTAATGATTGGCAGTAGATTTTTACGTGCCGAGTCACCAGCCCTGACGCACAACCTTCAACGAAGGTACACCCATTCACGCAAGTCTCCACACAGAAGACGCTCTAGCTGAGAATCGAACAGGACAATGTCTTATTATGAGGTGACAACGCTACTGTAGCACCACCGTCTTGTGAATTCCTTCTACTCAACTGCATTTTTTATGCAGATGATATCATGCTAACCAAACCTCACAAACCTTCTCTATTACTAGTCAAACCCCACAGCAAAATTTCTCTTACATTTGGAATTGACTTACTAAGAATTAAGAATGGAATGCACATTAACAGAAAAAAACACCCACAGTAACGCTGTTTATACAAAAATGCAAAAACACAACCACCATTACCTTACACAACTAAGCAAAAGTACTTTGGAACTATTATATACAAAACTTTACCCTTTCAGACTCAAATTGAACTGTTTAAACCCAAGCTGTGAAACCAGCTTAAAATGTCATATACTATTATCCATTTTCTGACGTTGGAAGCACGTAAAGCAAAAGCAATCATAGGTTCATAGGTAGGTACTAGGCTATTGGCCCTAGGACCTATATAAGACTAGCCAAAAGGTACCCTGGCTTTCGCCACCCAAGAAAATTATTTTCCTGTGCCCCTGTCGAGCAGAGCCACAGAGGTGATCCCTGAGGTGAATTTTCTATTTCCCATCCAATCATCAAGATTTTTCTTGAAGAGTGCTAATGAGGAGCTTTGTTTGATATAGATAAGTAGTTTGTTCCACAGTATGAGTCTCTGGGACAGGAATCTATCCCTCCAGCATGTTCTGTTTATTGTGATGACAAGGTTTAGGTCCCTAGAGCGTGTAGCTCAGAGGGATTGGGATTTCTTTAAGTGGAGCATGTCCAACAGCTCTGGGTTTCACATAGCTTTGTATGTTAGGAAGAGATCGCCTCTGAGTAGGCGATATGCGACAGAGAAAAGCTGGAGTTTTTTGTGACAGTGCGAAGGGCATCTGTTTGAGGCCGGTAATCCTCTTTGTGAGGTATTTCTGCAGCCTTTCCAGTTGTTGTAGATGTCTTACGAGGTACATATCAAAAGGGGAGTTGTACTCTATAATGGGTCTAATGAGTGATGAGCAGAGGGGAACAATGACCTCTTTTTTCCTGGACGAGAAACGTTTTGTGATGAGGTGTGCTACATAGAACGATTTCCTGACTACTGTGGCAATGTGATTATCAAGAGAGAGACTACTGTTCACCAGTGTCCCAAGGTCTCTTATCACACTTCTGGTGTTAAGTAAACTACCACCTATGTGGTAGCTCATTGGTACAGAGTTTTTACCAAAGGGGATGACAATGCACTTTTTGGCATTGAGCTTGAGGCCATGGCTTTGACACCAGGCATCTGTTTCTGTGAGGCCCTTTTGTAGGATGTCCACATCATTAGGACTTTTGATTATGGCTCCTAGTTTGCAGTCATCTGTGAACTTCATTAGCCAAAGACCTTCTGTGTTAGCCTGTACTTCAGAAAAGGAGATACCAAGCAGGAGAGGACCCAGGACTGAACCCTGTGGTACTCCACTTGTCAATGGTCTGAAATCGGATTTGGAGTCTGCTACTTTCACAGTGTGGGTTATGCCAGTGAGCCAGTTGGCAACCCATCTTGTGACATAGGGATTTATTCCTAGTTTAGTGAGTTTATCTATAATTCCAGCATGGGGGGTGGTGTCAAAAGCCTTGGTGAGATCTAGATAGGCTGTGTGAACCACCTTACCCTTGTCTACGGCTTTGGTGACTGCTTCAAAGAAGTCTATCAGGTTTAGGAGACATGATCTGCCTTTTACAAACCCGAACTGGGTGGGGTCCAGAGTTTGGAGATTACCAATGTCTTTGTTTATAAGTTCCATGATGATACTTTTCATGGCCTTGCAGACCAGGCTCATTAGGCTAATGCGGTGCTAGTTCCCAGGGTCTGTGGTGGCTCCTCCTTTGTGCAGTGGGATAACCGTCGCTGTGTGCCATTCAGAGGGCACAAAGCTTGAGGTGAGGTTATGATTGAACATGGTGCTTAGGTGGGGTGCCAGTTCATTCTGCAGTTCGTGTAAAACGCAGCCTGGGATGTTGTCACGTCCCATGGAAGCTGTGTTCTTGACTTTGGAGAGTGTGGTTTTTACTTGTGCAGCCGTGATTACAGGAACTTTGCATTCTTCCCGTATGTAGCTGGGCTCTTTAGGGGGTGACGGGGGGGGGGGCTAAAGTTAGCACTGAACCTATCTACCAGGATGTTGGCAATATCAGTTGGCTCTGTATATTTAGTGCCACTGTGCTGTAACTCGGAGCATATCTGAGTGTTGCCATTGAGACTCCTGACATAGCTATAGAGTGCTTTGTAGCTGTCTTTAGAATCAGTGGCGATTTTGTTTTCGTTTCTAGCTTTGGAGGATTTTATGAGGGATTTCAACTTCTTACTGAGACTGACCAGAGAGTTCCTCCAATCATGGGATTTTACTCTTTTTTTGCAACAGTTTCTTTCTTCTGTTGTAGCGTTTGTTTATGGTAGGGGACCACCAGATTGGCTTCCTTTTTTTGAAGGATAGCATCTTGGTACTGTTAGGGATAGCCTGATCCATGCACTCATGTAAGTGCTTATAAAGTGCATTTGTGCAGAATTCAGCAGTTGTACCTCTACTGTCTGTCTGCATGGGTGTCGTAAAGTTTGCCACTTCTATCTTAAGAAGCGTGAAGTTGGCTTTGGAGAAACTTTTTACGGTGGTTTCCCTAATGGGGGGTGGTAGCGGGATGTGGATGTTTAGGGTGATTAGCTTGTGGTCGGATCTGACCAACAAGGAACTGACCTCTGGTGTGGAGCACTGGTCACCCATGTTGGTAATGACCAGGTCTATGATATTGCTGTCCCTGGTGGGGGTGTGGATAAGTTGATCCAAGGCATTGGAATTTATGAATTCCAGAAAACGTTGAGCAAAAGAGTTGGTATATGAGTAGTTTTCCCAGTTAATGGTGGGGTAGTTGAAATCGCCTATTATTAAGGTGTTGGGTTGTACCCTAATATTTTCCAGTGTATCAAGACATGAGGAGTGCGAATCCTGGGGCATGGTGGGGGATCTGTAGCAAGTTACAATTTGGATTGCGGTCTTGCCCAGAGCACTTGCATAATCTCGGATGCATTATGCTGAGCAACTAGCCTGGAGGTGTGGATATCCTTAATGAATATGGACATGCCTCCGCCTTTAGTGTTTTGGTTCAGGTTAGGTGGCCGAAAGGTGTGGCATGAGTTATAGCCTGGTAATGTAGGGGTGCTCTCTGGAACCTTGAACCAGGTCTCTGTCACTGCACAAATGCAGATGTTCTCCACTTTAAGGAGTGCCTCGAGTGAATGCATTTTGAGGTTTAGACTTCTAGCATTGAATAGCATTACCTTCAGATTTTGCTTGCTTGTACCTGTTACGGAGGTGAATTTGTCATTTGAACCTTGCCTAAAAAGGCACTATAGGGGTGGCAAGAGCCTTAGCCAGTATCCAGAATCCTAAGGGTGACAGGTGCAGGCCATCTCTGGCAAAGCATCGTGGTCTGTCGATCATGTCATCCCAGGCAGACAGATACTGGATCCCCTTAGAATGACACCAGAAGCTTAGCCAATTGCTGAAGTCAATCATTTTGTCCTTGTACTGTGGTATCATTCTGGGTGATGGCAGGATGCTCCTCTGGGCTAGGGTCATACCTGTCTAGGCTATAAGATCGAAGAGCTCCTCCATGTCTCTTTTCATGTAGTCCAGGGAGGTACATCTCAGGTCATTCACACCAACATGGACAATGACAGAGTCATATTTGTACTTGTTGTGGAGTGACCTGAGTGCGTGCGTTATGTGGCAGATCCTGGCATCCGACAGGCAGCTGACAGTAACTTTCTCCTTGTTTAGCCTGGTGAGTGGAACATCAGTGTGCTTGACTATAGAGTCACTTATGACTAGAGTGTTGGGTACGTTGTTATGCCTTATGGGCTGTGGTTGAGTGGCACACTGAGTTTGTGGGCTATGTGTCATTTGGGTTGTGTTGGGGGGTGGAGGTTGCTTGCGTTTCTGCTTTGGAGGTCTCTGTTGCTAGATCAGATTTTTATTGCAAGCCTCTGTGAATGTAGGTGTGTGTTTCGTGTTTCTATGTGTGTGTTTTGGTGGTGTAGGTTTAGAGGGACTATGTGATGAGTGTGGTGTGGTGCAAGTGTTTACCTTCTCCTCTTGACTGTCTAGTCTTGTCTTGGGTGAAGAGAGCTTTGCTTCCAGTTTGGCTACATAACTGCATCTCTAACAGGTTGTAGTGCTGGGTGGTAGGAGGAGAGGTTTGTCTGTGTACATGAGGCAACTGCTACATTGCCCCAAAATGCTCAGATTCATCAGGTAGAGAGGAGAAAACACTGGGAGCTGATGCTTAGACATGCCTGGATAAAGTACTAAAAACTGTTTTCCTCTAGATAAGTGAGGAAATTTGAGTGCTGTAGTAATTTGTATTATTTAGTGCTTATAACGAGTTCTGAACAAGTGCTGAGCTCAAAGAAACAGATGTTAGTGCTAAAACTAAAAAAACTGGCTAGTTCTAAGGGAAAATTTGAAGAGCAGACTTTTTATATCTATTTACATTACATTACATTTATATTACATTACATTACATTATATTATTTTTATATCTACATACAGTATACAGTGATATGATGAGCAGGTGGAACAGGTAGTCTCTGAACTGACAACAGTCTGAACATCTTATATGTTCATAGGTGTTTACTAGGCTAACAACCACAAGGGCACTTTTTTTAAGCCTAGCCATGCATCCCAAATCTCTGACAAGTTCTTGTACCCTTGATAAGTACATGCAGGGGTTGGTAGATGAAACATTTACTACTCATTTATTCTCCTAAAAAAGGGGAGAAATGCTGTCACCATGGATGCTTCCCCACCACGTAAAGCTCTAGCTCCTTTAGGCATATGAGCATTGAAAGATGTATTAGCAAATACTCTTACCATGGCTGTTTCCCCACCAGATAAAGCTCCAGCTCCATTAGGCATATGAGCATTGAAAGATGGATCAGCTGTTTGTTTATGCTGCTTCTTTCAAGGAAAACTTTGCAGTTACCATACAGACCCTATCCAGCTGACTTGCCAGCTGCATTGTCTTTTGTCACCAGAGGGGCTAATGGTCCCTTGACTAACTTGATGTTAAGGCACTCTACCAGAGGATGGCTATTTCTAGTGAAAGTTTGAGGACTATGTTCACAGTGGATATCTTGTCTTTGGCTACCTGATCAATGAAACATTTGTGAAGCAATATGGTTTGAGCTTCCATTACAAGAGTGGGTTGTCCTTTAGATGATCCTACCTTCAAGTCTTCCTTCTAACTTTTGGGTTTCTTCCTCCTACTTCTGGATTATTTCTGAGACTGTACTCTACTCAAGTGTTTCACCCATTGTAGAGGGCTCATCACAAGCTCATGCTTCCCATATCAATTGATTTTTAAAAGGCAAATTGCAATGGATGCTTTACTGTCTCTGCCCTGCCTCTATGCACAGGCATGCCAGCTACTGCTATTATGGCAGTACTACCTTTTGTATGCAAAGTTCAGGTTTCTAAGTTTGTAACATGGTCAGTTTGTGAGTCTTCTTACATTTGCAAACACTGTACAAGTAGGAGTAATAACTGCTGATCCCTGGGTTACTTGTACTTCTTAGCCATGATGCAAGAAGTTTTGCATGGGCCAAAAAATGGTACAGTTTAAGTATGGGAGCTTGAGTTTTTAAGAACCATTTGAGAGAGCACAGAAAGAAATACTAAGTAGTTATACCTACTGTAGAACCCCCCCCTTAAATTAACCTGATATTTATTTATTTGTATTAGTTGATCAAGAGATTGAAACTGACTGTACCACATTTTCTGTTGGTGTATGTGACAGTTGCTATTAATAATAGTCTGGGTATGGTGTTCCTATGTGTATAATCTCTGTTCTTTCCTATCCGTCTTCTATTGGCATTATTCTGGGAAAGCAAGCAAGGCTTATTCTCTGTGCTCCATGGTAACCAATTCATATTGGTGCTGGAACCAGATTTCTCAGCCAGGTGTGGTCTGTTTCATTACCTACAGCTGACCCTCTGGAAAGACCAAAGTCAATTTTGGGAATAATTACAAGCTATTGTCTGACTTCATACAATTGGAGTTTGTGCCAAAAGGAGACAGCCAACTTAGTGTAACTGCAAGTTTCAGAAAGGAAAACTTTGTTTCTTGTTTGTGCTTATGTTCCTACGAACCGCTATGGAGACTATGGGATGAGAGCTTGATAGCATATCAACTATTGTGTCTGGAGTTTTGCAGATAGAAGGCACTTCTATGTAATACTAGTGAGTGGGAGGCCTTAATTAACTTTCACATCACCTCTGAGACATCCTGAAAACTGGCAGGTGAGTTCGGGAGGGGAACATTATACAAGCTATTCTCAGCAAAGGTGCATAGATATTCACATTGACTCTCAACATTACTGGAATGCAGAAGGAATACTGAGAAAATTCTGAACTTGGTGGGTGATCCCTTTTGCCAGTACAGTGGGGAATACTGAGAGTTTGTTTTTGTAGATGAGATCACTGCAACATTTATAAACATTTCCAAGGTGGTAGGGTTGCTACAGTGATATGAGATTTGAATAGAAATGCTAGAGGCACTGGATATTGATGGCTATTATGGTTAGTGTGGCTTTTCATTGTTGCTTGGAAAACAAGAACAGTATCTCCAGATTAGTGAAAATTAGATGATGATTCAATGAAATATTCAGGGCTCTTGCACCTCAGAAAGAAGAGGAAATAGGTGGAGTTGAAGAAGAATGTCAATACCTCACAAAGAGCAGGTGTGAGGACTACTGAACAGATATGCAGCTGAGCCAGGTATGGAAATAAGATACATGAAGAAAGCTGATGGTGGAATGCAGAAGTCCAGGAAGTAGTCAAAAGAAAGAGTACAGGAAAAAGTGGAAGATAGAAAAGATGGGCCAGGCTAAGAAGGAACACTGTTGGCTAAGAAAGAGGCTAAGAGAACACTTGCAATGGCAAAGAACAAGACAACAGAGGCACTATACCAGCTTCTGGAAAGTGACTCAGTAAATGGCACAAAGAAACACTGTCAGGTTGCAAGTTAAAGACAGATGGATAACAAAGATAGTCATCGACATCCTTCATAAGGGATGCAAACAACATCCTGTTCACCAGCCCACAGGACATTAAAGGCAAATTGAAGGAATATGGCTTCTGAATGAAGAAAACCCCACAAAAGCTGGAGTGCCTCAGATACCGCCTAAGATGAAAGAAGAAGAAGAACCCACCCTAGAAGAAGTAAGAACAGCACTATGGAAAATTAAGTCAGGGAAAGCAGCAGGCTCAGTTGAGCTCATGCAGACATAATTAAGATGATGGGTGAGTTAGGGGAGGAATGGCTTTACAGGATACTCAAACCAGTTTGGAGAGAAAGGAGTATCCCAGATGATTGGAAGGGGACATTCACAACTGTGGGCAGTATAGAGGTATCAAACTCCTGTCACAATGCATGAAAGTTTTGGAGAGGGTCATTGATAAATGTATATGCAAAGTAGTAGAAAGTAGATGGGAAATGAACTGTACAAGTTCAGATCAGCATAACCAACCAGATGTTTGCAGTGAGGCAGATAGCTGAGAAGAAGCCAGAGATGAGGAAAGAGTCCATTTGGGCATTTCTAGACTTGGAGAAAGCATATGACAACATTCTAAGAAAGCTGATTTGGTTAGCCATGCAATGGTTTGAAGTTCCGGAAACATTGGTAAAATTAGTGCAGGCCCAATGACACAAGTATGAACAGTGTTTGAACTCATGGAGATATCAGGTCTGAGCCCACTGCTGTTCATACTGGTGTTGGACTACATTAGCAAACAGATTAGAGGGGACAGATCAACAAGGTTGCTCTATGCAGACAATGTGACATTATAGGCAGACTTGGAAAAAAGAACTTAAGCAAATGTTAGCGGAATAGAATATAAAACTGAAGGCACATGGGATGAAACTGAGTACAGATAAAGACAGATGTATTGGCAGCAAGTGGGATATATTGGAAGAAGAGAGAACTGACATAGAAGGGAAAGCAGTGGAACAGATTAACAGCTTTGGGTATCTAGAAGAGGTGATTGAGAAGGAGGGAAGTCTGAATGAGAAGGTTAAAGGTAGAATAAGAGGGGCTGCAGCCAACTGCCACAATGTGTCAAGGGTTTTATATGACAGAAGAATACCAAGGAAATTGAAAAGTAAGATATACAAAACAGTGGTGCAACCCGTTCTACTCTATAGTACAGGAGGCTAGGCAATAAAGGCAGAACAGTTGAGGAAGTTATAGGTGATGGAAATTAACTGGCTGAGATGGGTGGTAGGATGCAGACTGTAAGACGCTTGCTCCAATAGCAGAGAGGGTAAAAAAGAACAGATTACAGTGGCTGAGGTGTATGTGCAGGAAAGCAAAATACAATCTGGTGAAGAAGATTTAGGAAAGACAAGAAGGCTGCAAGAGGAAACAAGGGCATCCAGCAAAGAGCTGGACGAACTGTGTGAGCAAAGACTTGCAACAGTAAGGCATGACTGTCAAAGAAAGTAGGAATGGCATTGAATAGAGAAACAGTTGATGCAACACTCCAACCCCTGTCTAAAAAGTCGGAAGAAGGGGAGTACAGATTCATATTTATCAAAAAGAAGACAAATGGGTCTGTTCTCATTTCAGAGGGATCATATTCCTCTGCCTCTTTATTCCATCATTCCTAGAAAGAATGATTAATCATGTATTTGATCCTCTTATTCCATCTTGCTTGTGAAACAGTGTATCAGTTCTGTGTCCTTATAAAGGAAATGGATGGTTTGTGAGAGTTTGTCATTTTGGTTTGCATGTGTTTCATGCACCTTGAGAAGGTATATGTCTGTGTATTCTGAAATGTGTTGTGGGTGGTTCCACAGGAGTACAGAGTACCAGGGCTGTTATTCCATGCCACTCAGCCATTGCATTTACATAGTGAAAGATGTGCCAACTGTAGTGTTAAGTTCAGTACTTATAGAGTGGGAAAAGGATTCTGCAAAGGGCATGTTTTGTTTCCCCACCCATCCAGGGTTCCATGATACAGTTGAGGTTTGGTGAGAGTATCTGATTTGGAGATGTGAGAGTTGCATTGGTGTTGTCCCGGTATCAAGTGACTCTAATCTTGCATGTACACTGGAAAGAAAGTCATGTCATTAGGGGAACCCAAATGAAAACTTAGTGACTGAAACTATAATGGATTAGCTTAAAAGTTCTTTGCTACATTTTCACTGATGACATGATCTTGCATAACCCAGATCAGGTCGGTTAAATCTAATATGCATCTTTTGATAAAAGGAAAAAAAAACAGTCTGTTCAGAATAATGCCTTTATCATATATTGAAGTACTGCATTCAGTAACCATTTGAAATGTCAGGACCCACTAGAGCAAGTCCTGAAACACACAGACCGAATGGCCAAAAGATCAGACTTGTATGTATTAAGTCCAATATGCCATTTCTTGGAATATTTCCCTTTCTCAGAGGTATGGTGATCTCAGATTTGGTATATATGAGTTTGGGGCTGCAAAGAGGCATTTTGAATGCTGACATTTCAATAGGGAGCCACTCCATGTACTTCCCAAAATAATGACACAGACATAAAGCATTGTCATTTTCTGTGCGTCACCCTCAGACATTTGACCGTGCTGTTAGAGGATGTTGTTGGTCAGCACTGAGTACCATAACTACTAGTACCTAGATCTTTCCATATGTATAATACTGTTAGTAATGCACTTCAGGTAGAGCCTAGACTTGCTGTATAACAGCTGAAGGAGGCATCAGGTATTAAGTGGGCATTTGATAGCCGATACATTAACTAAAATTATATAATGACTGCTGATTGGAAGGTAACTAATTAGCAACAGAAGACTTACCTCAAGCTTATTAAGTTAATAATAATAATAATTCATACTAATATTAGGATAGTAATTTATTTTATTGTACAGTCGCACATTGATAAAGTAATTAATTTTGTGAAAAAGAACTGAAACTTCCTTTTACAGGAAGATATTATTCTAAGTTGTACAATATTCCTCTAATATCTTATAAGAGGAGTAAGAATCTGAGTTGCTTTATTGATCATAGCCAGTTTGTTAGGCCTGCCACAAAGATGGTAAATTAAATGAATTACTACAAGGATACCCATGTAGTAGCTGCTGTAGTTTTGAATATGCAATGACTTGTTTTGACAATGGTTAGATTAGAAATATGCAGCCGTAAGAGAGTATACATATTGTAAGGAAGCTTCAATGTATGTTGTTCCCTGTTCTTGCAACCTATTTTATACATGTAAAATTAACGGGAGATTAGAACTTTAAAAAATAATAAGCCTGAAAGTTATTCAGCTATTCAGTTTAATTTGTTATGTTATGGTCAAGCAAAGTATTTTAAACCCCTGTTTGAGAACATGTTAAGTAATGTAGCAGAGATAGTCCATCAGTTAAAGATACCCTGTTATACAAAGAAAGCATTTTTATCTGTATATTTTGTATTTATTAATGATTTTTATTTTAGTACCACGTAAGTAGACTGGTCTTAGAACCCTTTTTTATTGACAACCCAAGTCATGAAGCAGAGATATATAGATGTATGGCAGAAGTATATTCATTATCAATTTTCACACAGGAATAACAAAGTTTAGAGAAAAAATAACAGCAAAGAATGTAAAAAGTATATGGACAATTTACATTACTCTCTTGAGATTTTTTTTTTTTTTGAAAACCAGGAACTGTATATTCATAAAGATTTTTTGGAGAGTAGTAATGATAAGGTAATCGATACAAGAGAAGTAATAACATTAGCTATAATGTAAATGAAAAGGGGAAATGTTTAAATAAAATTTGAATATTTGTAAAATTATAAGATTAAAAATTATAGTATATATACCAAAAAAGCTGTTAACAGGTTTTCACTCTGTTGTGCTTTAGAGGTAAGTAATGGTGCAGTACGTACATGAAGATTACCCTACATATTTGAAGCAGGTACATTTAGATTCTTTGCCAAGATGGAATTTCATTTGTTTTTCCATTTATAAAGGAAGATTTCTAAGGAAGTAATTTCCCTATGCAGTGAGTTTCATGAGGCGAGAATTAATTTGGTGAAGCTTTTTCAGAAATAGCTAGTCAGTACAGTGACTAGTTTAATGCTATCCTAATTCCTAAGTGAAAGTGAAAAGTTCCATATGGTTCATTTCTTGGCCAAAGGGGCAATAACATTCCATAAAGTGTTCTGTCACAAAGAGAATATACATTACGTCACTATGTAACTTACATACTGCATGTGTTTTCTACCCTATCTTAACAAAATTATGTGAGTGGTTTCTTAACAAAAAAAAGTAAGCTTTTTATTAAGATTACATCCACATAAGTGCACTGTATCCCTAAGTGATGTCAGTTGAGTGAGAGGGTGGAGTGTGTCCATAGACTTAATGGCAGAGACCCACGTATGTGCGGTGGTGCATCCTTTAAAGTCTATGGACATACCCACATGCACTCCGTATATTGACATTACAGAGAATGAAGTTCAATGATCATTGCAGTGATGTCACACAGGGGTAATTATAATTTTATGAAAGATTTAATGTTAAACATTGCACCATGAAACAGGCAAAAGTAGGAAAATGCAAGATGGCCCTGGAGGCATCACATGCTGTGGTGCATTAAAGTGGAAATCTGTGACAGAACACTTTCAGTAATTTCAGTATTAAAAGTTTGTAGTAGAAATGAAACTCTTGCTGGCACTGGTAACCAGTTGGCATTGTATTCAAATGGCATACAGGGATAAAGCCCGACTATGGCCCAGCCAAACTGGGTTCAATTAGTGACTTGGGTGACTGATGATAAGGCAGGAGAAGGGATGGGTGTACCTATCCAAGGTGGGAGGGGACTTGTTGATACACTTCCTAAGGGGAAACATGGTCCAAAGGGGACGTTGCCCTTGGATGTAATCAATGAGCGTGCAGGTGGGGAAAGGGAATGGGTAAGTCATAAAAAGAATCCCCCTTAGATGGAAGCACAGACAAGATAAGTCACCAGGACACCCTCAGGATCCACAACTGGACCCAGCAAAAATGGAGTAAGTCTTGGGGGTTAGAGAGTGTAGCTGGTAGACCTGGTGTGGACATTGAGAGCTGGGGGCTGGGCCAGTAAACATGTAAATGTAAAGATATGATACCCTTTATAGTGGACCAGTTGAATGACTGTAGAAGTTTTGTTTTCTTTCGTGTGGTGCACAGAGATGTTGTACATAGAAAGATGAGCAATAATCGATAAAGCTTATTGAAGCCTGTTGGTATTAAAATACTGATTAAAAAATGCACTTTATTTTGATTTTGCCTCTTCTTAAAAGTACTGAATTCTATTTATTCTGCTCCATTTATTACTGCTTGGTAGTAGCCTGATTAAATTGTAACTGTTACTCTAAGCCTTTTGGTTTATGCACTTGGCTCCAGACCAGTTGTTTTACATTATAAGAAGGTTTGTGGTCTGCAGTATTGTGGCAAGACAGGTAGCTTACATCCTTCTAAGTTGGGAATTGCTGATTGGAGGCTCAGTGCCTGTTATTCTAAAAGTGTATTAGTTCTGGTTAAAGCACTTGGCCTTCAGGCCAGTTATTTTTCATTAAGAAGGTTTGTGTTCTGTACTCTTGTGGGACGAGATACTAGATTTTGCCCTTCTAAGCTGGGAATTTCTGGTTAAAGGCTTGTTGTGCCTGTTTATATAAACTGTTTCTTTCTGAAATTGGTGCACCTTGGTTGCTGAAGCATAGACTATAACTTGAGCACTAATCCAGGCCATCTTTTTTGGAGAAGGTTCTCCTGCACTCTAGTGGCAGGAGTGTGCAGTTAGAACTTGTCTGAAGACTGCTGGAACAGGACTTAGTTTTGAGCTTTTTTACTGATCAACTGGGTAATTTGTTTAAATCAGTTTGCTCGTTTTCTATTGTTATATAAAAAAATTGCACTTTATTCATCTGCTTTTACTGTATTTGTGTTTCTTCCTACTTTATTTTGCTTTTGCTGCTTGTTCTTAAAAGTACTTAATTGCATTTATTCTGCTGTATTTATTACTGCTTGGTAGTAGCCTAATTTAAAAGGTGTATTGGGAAAGGGTGTTTGATGCAAAGTATATTAGTGGCAAACTCTTTGAAGACCTTTCGAGGTTACGAGTTTGAAATTACAACACTGAATGAATGCTTAAGCATCTTACCTCACATAGAAAGCTAAAAAAATGATATGGAGGCATCTGCCCAGTGGAGTCCACAGGTTTTAGATTAGGAAGACCTGCAGCCAGCCTGGTGGCATACAGGATAAAGTCTTGACTATTACAGAGTTTGATTAGTGGTGAAGCTGGCAAGAAGGCAGACCCCTCAACTGCCCCTATTTTGGAGGAACATTCCTATTTTTAGGCCTCATTTACCCCTTCACACAATTTTCTGAATCCCCTCATCACAAGTAATTTTGAAGCTGTCTAGTAAACAGAAAACCACATCACATGACCAACACACTAGTGAAACCAATAATTTAAAGAGGATACACATTTTACATCTTCCTTTTTCAGAAGCAAAAATAAAGGACCTAGTATAGCAGAATTTTACAATACAGTTCATCAGAATCCATAGATTTACACTGTCTCTTTGACGATGTGCTTATATTTTTCCATAACTTTTGACAGCCAATTTTTTTTAATATGTGCTTCTGAGTAATATCCCACATTCCTACTGGTAGATGCCTATCCGGGGGGTGCTCTGGGGTACAGCACTCCTTTGGAGGAAAAAGGTGGACCTACAATCTGAAGCCATGTATGTGTGGTTTACCAAGCCACCAACTGGTGTTAGCCTTCATACAGTAAGTGCAAAGAAGCCTGCACTTGCACAGCAGGCATTGTGGCTCCCATGGTGATGCATGCAAAGGGTGTTAGGTCATAATATGAATGTATTGTTGGGTTACTGTTGAGGAAACAAGCAACCCTTACAGCCTCCCAGACAGCTTTGAAATATATGCTCCAGTTCTATTAAGAAGGCTTGATGTTGGCCGACTCAGGGGCAAAACACATACAGAAAACAACATATGAAGACTACAAAGATTAGAAGTAGAACCCCCGCCCTTTCCAAAACAGCATAAAACGTGGAGACATTTATATACAAACAGGAAAACTCCAGCTCTAATTTTTGACATGGCCCACTGTCCTAAGAAATGGAAGAAGGATTCTTAAGCAAGACATAAGTAACAGATCTGAGAGTTAACAATGACATTGCCACCAGTGGCAATGAACTATTCACTACAAAACCCATATATAGAGGTACTCCAGTAAAACTGTGAGCACTGTCACTGGTATTAGTCACAGCAAACAGGCTGAATCATCTCTGTGATTGAACTCTGGAACTCAGAGACCTAAAAACCTGAATACTCTTCGAAGGACAATAAGCAATGAGCTGTAAGGTGTCTGGAATCATATCTTCAGAGAGAAAGTTTTGCAATAGAAAAAACAGGACTTGCCCCAGTTAATGTGACTGTAAATAACTGTAGACAAGATAGAATACATGCAAGAATTATAGGTTCATAGGTAGGTACTAGGCTATCGGCCCAAGGGCCTATGTAAGCCTAGCCAGCAAGGTACCATAGCTTATGCCACCCAAGAAAGTTATTTTCCTGTGCCACTGTCCAGCAGACACACAGAAGTGATCCCCGGGGTGTATTTCCTATTTCCCATCCACTCATCAAGATTTTTCTTGAAGAGTGCTAATGAAGAACTTTGCTTGACATAGATGGGTAGCTTGTTCCAGAGTATAGGAAGTCTCTGGGACAGGAATCTATCCCTCCAGCGTGTCCTGTTTATTGTGGTGACAAGGTTTAGGTCCATAGAGTGTGTAGCTTGGAGGGACTGGGATTTCTTTAGGTGTAGCATGTCCAACAGCCCTGAGTTTGACATAGCTTTATATGTTAGTTACCCTCAAGGATTCCTGGAGAACAGCCAACAGCAACATATCTTGTTTGCGGAACATAACAGGGTTGTACATCTGAAAGCCACCCATTACCACAGCCAATACTTTAGTAAAGATCCTAGGAAATGAGCAAAGTTCTACGTGATAGCAACTTGCACTTAAAATCTGCTGCCTACTATGAGCAAAATGCATAAACCTGTGTGACTCCAAGGTACTAATGTGCCAGTAAGCTTCTATTATGTCTAGTGATGCCAATCACCCCCCCCCTCCCGAAGCAGCAATACTGTGGCTTGAAGGGTGACAACTTCACATAACGTCACTTAAATCTAAAATCTGATGTCTGTCTCCTTAGGCATGAAATGGCCCATAACTGGGTACTTCCAAACAGTAAATAGTGTGACATTAGTAATAGACTCCAAGATATAAGATACCCCATGACATCACTTTTGTTTACACAAGATAAGCATTCAGATTCTTATGGATGAAAAACAAGGGATAAACTTTTCTTAGATATAGCATCATTAGTCTGGGGGCTTCTTCAGAAGAGGGGATGTCATGAAGGGGGAATAGCCTAGGAGGAAAACACATTATTTATATTATTCTTAAATACAGGGAACTCTATCAACTTCAACTTTGTGAAGGCAGAAGAATCAGAAAGAGGAGAAGAAGACAATCACATTGAGCTGTCAGCCTAAGACCAAATAGTGAATTCTTCCACCATGGAAATTAGGGGCTTAGCAGTACCTGAGTGCTCAACCAGCAAGGAATATATTGCAGAATAAGAATGTTAAAATGTATGGTAATCCTAGGGTGGGCTTACTTCAGTTTCCAAGACTCACGGCAGATCCATGGGGAGATATGGTGGCTGAACAGGCAGCACAGTAGCAGAAATACTTTTTAGTAAAGTCAGTTGACTTGTCGTAGCGCAGAAACCCCAGCATCTGGACCAGAATCATCACTGTGGAGGACATGTTAAGTGCAAGTGTAACAGTTACTCATATTTGTACATAGTCATAATATTCACAGAAGTGTATGGAACAAGAAGGCTGAAAGAAAATGTTGAAGTCTGCACAAAAAAATGACAAGACTGCAGCAATGCATTAAAATGATTAAAATACAAGAAACAACATCACAATTATGCTACTATTGTTACAATTCACTAATAAAATGTATAAAGTACAGAATGCAGGTGATGAGTTTTATCTTTCTTGGCACTACATTAAACCTAGAGCAAAGTAAAAGGTAGAGTGAATAAGTGACAGGTCCACCACAAAAGCAGAATGATGCTGCTATGTACCATCACATGCTAGAGAAGCAGTGACTATAACCACAGAAACGAAAGTTAGAAAAAAACACAGATTTTCAGTTTATGACCATTACATCAGGGATGGCTGACAGAACTGAAACTGCCCAAGGGACAAGCAGCAACGTCCTATATTCAGTAAGCATTATAAGAAAACTCAGAATGAAACGGAAGAGGAACAAAATTGTATAAATGATTAAGCAAGAAGGTGGACAAAGGGAATCCTTTGATGGCATTATATCTAGATTTTAGCAAGGCTTTTGATATTGTACTTAACAGGAAGCTGACAGCAAAACCAAAGGGCATGCAGGTGAATCCCAAAGTGGAGTGGATTAGAAACTGGCTGTCTTGTTAGAATTTATGGGTGGCTGTTAGAGGAAATATCTTATTTTCATACAAGGAACAGCTTTATTGAATTATCACTTATGACACAGGCAATCATAGATTTATAAAATGAAAACAAACTATGAAGCCGCGGTGGTGCAGCGGTAGCGTCGTTGCCTCACAGCAAGAGATTCTCCCGTTCGATTCTCGGCTGGAGCTCTTTCTGTGTCGAGTCTGCATGTCCTCCCTGCAGTCGAGTAGCGTTCAAAAGACATGCGTGAATGGGTGTGCCTTCGTTGAAAGTTGGGTGTCGGGCTGGCACTTCGGAAGCATAAAAAAAAAAATCGACTGCCAATCATTAGCGGACCGGAGTTCCACTGTGGCGACTCCTAACCGGGAAAAACTGAAAGAAAAACAACAACTGACACGTTTTCAGTTGCAAACATTATACATCAAGTATAATCTTCTATGCAGTCATTGTCAATCAAAAATTACATAGCTCATTCAATTCATGCCTTCCCTTAAACCTCATTCCTCATCCAAAACATTATTTTGTATGCATTGTTCCTACAATTCCCATTTTTTTCAGTATAATTTGCTCTTACCCTTTTCTAAAGATCCCACTTTCATTCTTTTTATCTCTGTTACTGTATTCACTACTTCTAGTACTGTTGGTTTAGACTTGGATTTCCATTTTCTAGTAATTGCTTTTGTGGCAGCCACCAGAATTAGACACAGCAAGGCCTTACTATGTCTGGGCAATTTTAATTCTGTATCACAGAACAAAAAAATAATTTCCAAAATTACATCAATTTGATCACTCAGTATTTTTGACATAACAGCCTGCATGGACTTTTCAAAGTCTGCCAACTCATTGCATTCCCAAAAAACATGTTCACAATTACCTCCTTCTTCCTTTACACACCTGCAACATTTGCAATCTACCTGATGAAAAATTCTTTGGAGTCTACTTCGGGTATAAAATACATATGCAAACACTTCCAAGGAAAAATCCTAAATTGTCTAAACTTTGTTGCATATTTGGAAGCTATACATATATCCTCCCATTGTTTCTTTGTGAATTACTTATCTAGTCTCTCTTCCCAATCTTTTCTAGCCTCCTCTGACGGATTTCTATAATTATCATATAATATGTTGTATGCCTTACTAATTATCACATTAATAGCAGCTTCTGTTCTACATTCTACTAAAAACTCTACCAGTGCTGGTCTTTCACTTAGGATCCCCTTTATTCCTTTCTCTTAGGCTATACACTGATATCAATCCTTGAAAGGGAAGGCAGTCTCTAGCCTGCAGTCCAAATGTATTCTTGGCTGCTTCCCATTCTATTACCTTTCCCTCGCTAGTTATCTGTCCCCAATACTTTGATTCTTTCCCCAGTTTTCTCCAATAAATTCCAACTTCTTGCCTATTGTCTATAGCCCTAATTGCAGTCATCCCTATTGGCATAATCTCCTTTCTGCATTCATGTGTTGGCTTAGTTCTTAGAATACTTTCTGCTACGTTATGATTATAACACTCTGTATGGTTACTGTTATTCTCGTTAAGGATATGCATCCAAAATCCCATTCTCTCGTTATTTCTTGAGCTTCCTCCTGTTTCATAATCATCCCTTTCCACTTTGGATTATTGCTTTCTGCTTGTGCTACATATAAAAGCCTTAACTGTGTAACTCTGAAATACCACTTTAAATCAGTCAATCTCAAAATACATTGTTCTATTGGAAGGATCAACTTATCCCACTTGACTCTCGCCCTCTTCCCCTCCCTGATAAAATCCTCCAAATCTTTAATTGCTATCCACAACTTCTCTGAATTATAAAAATATGCCTGACCTGTGTATAAAACTAAAGTGACTAAAATATTTTTACTGCTTATATCTTGCTCTCCATATCCATAAATCAAAGCTTCCAGTCTCAGTTTTTGTATTATCGTTTAATTAGTCTCTTCCCACATATCCTTAGCTGCCACAACAAAATCCTTTTTAAACCATACTCTCAAGTACTTCCTTTTATCATGTCCCATAAAATATGGGTACTGTTGAACTATTTCATGTGTAGGTACATACTTTACAGATATTTATCATTAGTTTTGCATTCCAAAAAGACTTGAAACTGTCTCAGAATGTTCCACTGAACTGAAATGTCCTTTTATGGTTTTATCAGGTACAAATCAATATCTGCAAATAAAGCCAACTTTTCTTGATTACCATACCAGTTGCATTCTTATTTTCTTTGCCAATGGTTCTAAATATAAAGCAAATAACAATGAGGAAAGAGGTGTATGGTTTAACACCAGTGCTAGTCTATTTACTATTAGTGTATTTGTGAGTGACAGCACACTAGGTTTAGAGAAGACCAGCTTATATGCTGACAATGAAAAGACAAGTAGGCTATTAATGGATTTTGGGGATATTCACAAACAGAAGCCTGTGGCATTGTAGATGGCTAGGCTGCAGGTGAGATTTACAACATACAATTAAAAGATTATGCACATCGGACGAAGGAACCCACTGAAAACCTAGAGTTTTGGTTGGGGGACCTTAAGCAGAAAAGAAGGAATTGTCAAAAGCCAATAAGATGTTGGGATATATAAGCAGCAGTGGACTTCAGTCTTTCAATACAGTATAAGGTGTTAAGGCTATGAGCTAACAAGCTCCATCAAATATCACTGCCTTTAATTCCCTTGGTCTCCACTTATAAACTCTGTGAATTTCAAGAAGTCATTCAAACCAGCTTTCCTGAAACACCCTAAAAAGAGGCACCTGTATCTAGCAGATTTATTTGGTTACCAAATAAAAGGATATGCTAAGGGTATCCTTAAAATGTACAGGATAATGCAAACATCACATGTGCAGTCCTAAGTTCAGCTCTAGAAGTCATAAAACCAAAAGGAAATCAGCTGACAGAACATGTACAATGCATGGATATCAAACTGTCAAAGGGTATGAAGAGGATGGTGTACGAGCACAAAATCAGAAACTCAATTATGTGCATATTAGAAGACAAAAGAGAAAATAGTATGCTGCAGAAACATCACATTATTTTTTGACAAGCTGAAAGACGTGGACTCGGAAAAAAATGGCAGTGGAAGAAGGGGACATAGCAGCTAAAGAGAGAGGATGGATCACTTTAGATTTAAAATGTATTTGTGTGTGTTGTGTTTACATCCCCATATATATATATATATATATATATATATATATATATATATATATATATGGGTCTGGGACTAATGAGAGAACGGCCATTTCACAGAATCTGAAATGGCCGTGCATATCTACGGGAAAGTGCTTTTCACCGAAGAAGCACTTTCGCGTAAGTATGCCTCGAGGTAGAGGGAGTTGTGGGGGAGTGACTGTTGCAGAGATCATACTACGGTGTGGTTAAGGGAATTTTTCCCTTTTCCCCACTGTAGTGCAATCTCGGAGTGAGAATAATAAAGTAGGTAGGGTGTGGGGGGTACAGCCCCCCCACATGGGGTGGTGCAGAGGGGCTTGCCCCCTTGCATAAACACTTTTTTATTCTTTTTTCATGTTTTGTTTTTAACTCACTTTAACGAACGTGCTTTTTTGGTAAAAGCACTTTCGTTAAAGTGTGTCTGGGTTAAGTTGGATTCAGACTGTTAAACTTTCATTCAACAGTCCTGGATCCATATTTTATATATATATATATATATATATATATATATATATATATATATATATATATATAGTTTCACTTCATATTGCCGAAATGCTGAAATATCTAATTTCAGCATTTCGATAGTATAAAGCCGAAACCATTACAACACCGACACCTCACAACCACGAAATCACAACATTGAACACACAGCATACAGCACACAACACACAAACCATAACACCCACACCACAAAACACTGAAATACAACACAATACAGACCCACACCTACACTACACATATGAAGGGGGGCAAGCCCCCTTGCACCCCCCCACTCCCTACTTATATATACTAACTCCGAGATCGCACAAACAGTAAAAAAAGAAAAATCACAGACAGCCAACAAACACACTCATACCCCCACCTCCCTACCCTGACCCACTCATACAAGTTACAAAAACACTCACGCACACTCACTTACCTTAAACTGTAGACACCATCCCAGCCGAACACTTCCGTACAATAATGAAAATGCATAAGCACGAATTCGACATAGTCCTATTTGCGATTCTGCACTTTTGTTATTTAGAGGTTTCGGCTTCATGGACACTAATTGCTAAAATTCGATATTTCAGCAATTCGCGTTTATGAAGTGAAACCATATGTATATATGGATTGTGTATGTGAGCATGTGAAGGAGAACAGGAAATCTAACATCCTAGAGAAATCAGTACTGAGAAAAAGGATAACACTTTTAGAAAAACAATATATGACAAGAATGCAGTTTGTATACAAATGATGAATGTCTTCAGGATAGTGTGGGGAAGGATTTGTCCCCAAATGGAAAGTGTTGCATACATGAAACATCTTTCTTTAGGACACTGTTAGCCTAAAAATCTTGACAGAAAGACCAAGCAGTTACTACACCTTTTTATAATAACTGAAATATTGAGCTCTAAAATTAGCACTTAAGTCAACACCAAAATAAACTTTGAGAATAACTCTAAAGTTCTAGTCAACACAGAGCAAAAAGATCTCTAATGTACAGTTTTCACCACTGACCTGTCTGACAAAGACTGCTGCTGTTTGTATTACCTTTCTTTGATCACCGCACACCATAGAATGATTCAAAAGTCATGACTGGATCAATCAGCTAACATTTTAGTTATGAATTCAGAACTACAGTACTTGCTGCTGGTGTCATTAATTCAATAATTTGTTAACATTAGAAAATATTTTCTTACCTGTTTCATGAGCTGAACAACATGAAATGTAGGACAATAACACAGAATTTTGTCTCCATCACCTGTAGCTGTGGAAAACGTAATGACACATACATTACTAGAAAGATTCTTAAGCAAAGACTCGCCTATCATTTAATACAAGAAAAAACAGACCAGTGTTAAAGATTAAAAAACAGGCTTGTAAATAACGGCAAGGACATCCAAAGAAAATAATAAATTCCAAACAAATCACTTTATGGTATTTCCCAAATGTAATTTTTGTCCCCCACTTTAAATTCATGTCACATATACCCAGCACTGTACCTTGCTTCTACTAAAAGAACTGCAGTACTTCCTCATCCACTCAGGAACTTACAGAATAAAACTGTGGTAGTGAAAAATATAATGACCTCATACAAAATGTTATTTGTATGTACGGAAATACTGCACAGCTGATACCAAGACGCATGCCAGTATTTTAAAGTAGAAATTGGATTACAAAACTATAAGCAGATATTAGCAAGTGCTCAATATCAGAACTATGATATTTCCAGAAAAAAATGAAAACAGCGTAGCATAATTATACACCATCATTATCTCTGGCTATTAAATGCAAGGCTCATCCTGCTGCAAATCATCACATTTCTAAGTACTCTCTTTTGGGAACTTGATATTCAAGTAATGAAGTAAAAAAGAACACAATTTTATGCAGCTGATGCATGGCAGAAGAAGAGTGAATTCCCAAACGCATCACAAAAAGGAGAAATTTTGCCACTAGATCTACTTTACTTTGATGGCTGATGCATGGTGATCTGCTTACTCCACCGAATGTTAACAGCAAACAGTAATCATTGACTAATTCATTCAGTTTTCCAGTATCACGTTATTCTGTTCAGAGTCAAGGGAACCTGGAGTATATCCTGATGATCCACTGATGTAAAGCAGATAACCAATTGTGCTCAGAAGCCAGTCCATCATAAGATGCACATATCACACATATACCTAGGGGCAATTTAGAGGATCACTAATTTACCTACTTGCATGTTTTTGAGATGTGAGAGGAAAACGAAGCATTCAGGAAAAAAACAAGAGTACGCAGGAGGACATACAGACTCCGCAAAGAAGGCGCTCAAAACTGGATCTAAACTGGAGAATCAAGTGCTGTGAGGTAGCTGAACTCACCACTGCACCACAGTTACACACAGTGATCTTAAACATCTAAATTTCTATAATATTTCCCTTTTCTATTATCATCTCCTCTTAGAAGGACAAAATGTAGAAACACAGCCTTTATCAGGCAATGCAAACATCTTTACCAATCTAGTCTGCACATTACGTCTTGTTCACATGTATCCTGCATTTTCCTATATTCTAATATGGATTCTTGGATTAAATTACAACTTGTAATTCCAGCACTATCTCAGGAAGGCCATTCCATAAATCAACAGCTATGTCTGAAAAAAAAGTATTTCATCACATCACCTTAAAGCCATCATTAGTCTGTCTTTAGATTTTAGGTTTAGATTTTGAATTTGATTTTCTAGTAACTGCTTTTTCGAAGCCAATAACATTAAACTTATTAAGTCCTACTATGTTTGGGCAACTCAGATCCTATGTTCAAACTCAGAAGAATCATTTCCTTAGTCACAAAGATATGCTGCCCCTCAACATTTCTGACAAAGTATTCTATAGGAAATTTTTAAAAATCTGCGAGTTCGCTGCATTCCCAAAGATTTATATTCCAAATGTGTGGCTAAATTTTGAAACTCCATCCAGATCTTAGGTAATTACCTAACATTCATCTGTGTAAGCCTTTACTAAAGAGATTCCTTTCCAATTTTGACTCTGTTCCTTTTCCACATCAGGCTAATACGAACAGTTCTCCTTTTTTCACGTCCACATATTTTTTATGTTAACTCCCTTATTTAATCTGTCTCAAATCAGTATTTCTGATTCCCCTATTGGCCTGTGTTGCTCTACAACTATCTACTAATTCACCATAATACTGTTTAACAAGCTTAACTCTATTTCCTCTCGTGACTTTACAGAGGAAAACCTTTATCTTCTGCCACCAATACTACAATTTTTCTTCTTTTCTTTTCATATCCATTTTGTACTTACCTTGTATTTTTTGTTTCTTTTTCTTTCATATTTATTTATCTCAAATGCCTTTATCTTGCATATTTTCTACAGATGTGTTTGATGATACTGATAGATATGTAGTAGTAAAGAGTTACTGGCCTTTCACCATTGTATATTTTATTGTGAATGATATTGATATACTGTTATAATTTCTATTCTGTGCAGCATTTCTCCCTGGGCTTCCTTTTAAAATGGGTTCTTGCCCACCTCGTAAATGCCAATAAATAAATAAATAATGTTCCCAATTATCTCTTTCTTTCCAATCACACTTCCAAAATTTGTTGTCTGCCAGAGGACACATTCTCTGAAGTTGCTTGGGGTATAAAAACACATATGAAAGCACTTCCAAGCAAAAATCCTAATCCTTCTCAACTTTGCTGCATACTTGTGAGGTGTACAGATGTCCTTGCATTGCTCCTTTGAATATTGCCTTTCCATTCTCTTTTCCTAATCTTTCCTAATCTCCTCTAATTGATTCTTATGGTTATCAAGCAATATTTTATATGTTCTACTAATTCTCCTGTTTTAAGCAGCAACTTCTGCTCTAGACTCAACTAAAAGTATTACCAGAACTGGTCTTTTCATTTAACAATCCCTCCTCTCGTTCTCTTTGCCTATACTCTGTTATCAAACCCTGGCAGGGAAGACAGTCTCTAACCTGCAGTGCAAACATCTGCTTAGCTTCATACCACTCTATTGCCTTTATCTCTCTACTTATTTCTGACCAAAACATTGGTTCCTTTGCTAATTTTCTCCAGCAAATTTCATCTCTCCCTCTTGCCTACTTTCTATATCCCCTACTTGCAGTCATCCTTTGGTAAAATCTCCTTTCTCCCTTCCAATGCTGGCTTAATTCTTAGAACACTCTATATTACTTTGTGACTACAATATTCTGTATTGTTGTTGTCAGTCTCCTTACAGGCCTGCATCCAAAATCTTACTCACTCCTTTTTTTCTCAAACTCCCTCCCTGTTTGATCACCATCCATTTCCCCTTTGCCTTGCACCTTTTTACTTGTGTTATCTATAAGAGTCTTCACTACAGAGCTTTAAAATATCCTTTCAAATCTGGTAATCCTAAACCACCTTGCTCTATGAGAAGAATCATCTTATCCCACTCAATCCTTGCTCCCAAATAAATTCCTTCAACTCTTTATTACTTATGGTGCACAACTTCTCCTTTGGTTGATAAAAATACAATTGACCTGTATATGAAACTAAAGGTATTAGGAACATTTTTATTGCTTGTATCTTAGTATCCATACAAGAGCTTCCAGTTTTTTCAATTTATATCATCCTTTTTTCAGTCTCTTTCCACATATCCTACATTGCCATAATACAATTCTTTTTAATCCATATACCTAAATACTTGATCTCATCATGTCCCCATAAATATGGTTATTGTTAAACAAAGCCATGTGTGGGTACATATGTTTAATGCTACAGTCTTTGTTTCATTTTCATTTATTGTATATCCTGAAAAGTCTTGACACTGACTCAAAATATTAAACAACAGAGGTATCCTTTTCTAGATTTATCAAGTACAAAATAATATAATCTGTGAATAAAGATAACTTAGCACACCAGTTATATCCTTGAATTTTTGAGTCCCTTATTTTATTTAATTTATTTATTTTTGCTAATGGCTCTAAATATAAAGCAAATTACAAAGAGGAGATAAGCTGTCCCTGCCTTGTTCCTCTGGCTAAACACAGCTCATCAAAGAGGAACCTTCCTACCTTAATTCTTGCCCCAGTTCCTTCATAAATCCTCCTAATTAACCATGTTACTATATCAGCACATGCAAATGCTACCACTGTCCTAGTCAAAATCCACATTCCTCCATTTTATATAGATCATAAAATTTCTGAAATATCTATAATACTCCTATAGGATCTCTAGTTGTTTTCCTTGTTACAGGCTCACTAAGTTTGGAAACAACCCATTTTACTTTCTGTTGCCTATGTCATTGAACTAAAAGTTTTTTATTCTATGCAGTTGTTATCAAAACAGTTGTTTGATAGCAACCTTTCTACAGTCCAGCTTATTAATCAAATACTCCCTTATTTTCCCTTTGGTATTCTGCAGTTGATCCTCTTCATGTTCTGTGAGATTCCCTTTATTCTACAACACTTTTGTCAGCCTTTCTAAATAATTCCGATTGCTTTTTCCACACATCTCTTTCTGTCTTATTTCTGATGTGTTTTAAACTCCATTTTCATTTTATCTCACTCACTAGCTTTATTTTTATTTTATTTTACATATGTTGACCGGGCTGGTCTGACTGGATATATGTCCATTTTCAGCAGAGGCCCGGGGAGAAAAGCTCCAAAAGCATACATTAATAACAGAGAAAAAATTAGCTATGAGAATATTCATTAGCATATATTTACAGAAGAAATATTAGAAATTAACTACAAAAACTATAAATTTAATAGGTGTACAAATTGCACACGATAGAAGAAACAGGGAAGTGTTAGTTGAAGATCTGTAATCAGAAAAAAAGGAAGTACTTGTGAGGATACAGAAAACTAGTCAGGGTTAGTACATGGGCAGAGCCAGTGGGTTTTGAGGTGAGATTTGAGTTGGGATTTAAAGCAGGGAGGAGAAGAGAGTGCAGTGAGATTGTCAGGAAGGGAGTTCCAGATTTTTCCTACTGTGTTTGAGAACAAAGAGTTTCTGGCCATGTTATAGGATTTACAAGTGGAAATAAGAAGTTTATTAGAAGAGCGTAGGCTTTTAAGATTGCAGTAAGGAGTAATAAGAGTAGTGAGTATGGGAGTATTAAAGGGTTTATACAGGATTTTATGGGCTATGGAGAGTTGGTGAAATAAGATTAGGTTTTGTAGCTCAAGCCATCCTAATTGGACTAAGTTTATGCAGTGGTGAGTTCTAAAAGCAGAGCCAGAGGCAAACCTAACAATACTGTTGTAGGCAACAGCCATTTTGCTGAGGTTAGCTTTGGACAGATTAGTGTAGATAGATGAGGCATAAGGAGGGTGGAAATTAGGTGTGAGTGGGCGATGGATGTTCTGGCAAGTGGAGTAAGGAATGGTTTAATTCTGTACAATGAGCCTAGTTTTCTGTTAACTAGTTTTATAGTGTTGTTAAGGTGAGTGTCAAAGCTTAGATTGTTGTCAATCTCCACTCCTAGGAGCCTGGTAGTTGGGTCGGGGAAATATAGGTGCCATTACTTGACAAGACTAAGAAGTTGAGTGGAGAGGATTTACGGGTGGGGGAGAAAAGTAATAATTTGGTTTTCTTGGGGTTTAAGATTAAGCATCACTTTAGCTACCCCATTTGAAGAAACATGTATCTTCCCTGATAACTTTAAATTATTTTCTCCTTAAGAGGTAAGTGGGGAGGTGCCAGTATCTTATTTTTACTTCATCATCCTGCATTTCTCTCTTAGCCTTTATTGGTCTGTGATCTGTAACAGTTATTGAATGTGTATCAAAGCTTTCCATTAAATTCACACACTCCTGTGAGACTTAATTTCTACTCAGTCTAGCTCTGTTCTTGTATCTTGGAGAATAATATGTAAATTCTGCATTTCTACCACTGAGTTCACATCTTCCATAGCAAACATTCTCATTTATTTCTTAATAAATCTATCCTCCTTTGATACATTTTCCTTTTCTGGTCCCCCTTTACATGCTCACTATTGCAAGTCAGGTTTCAATCCGCACTCATAAATATAATATTACCTACTGAAATCTCTTTATATCTTTCAACATTCTCTTATGCTCCATAACAGCAGTTTTAGGTGGAATATAAATACATGTCAGAGTAATCCTCTTCCCTTGCCAGTACCTCTTTACTACCACATATCTACAGTATCTTTTTATTTCCTTTTTTATCATTACTGGTGTCCCTCTGACAAGGAGTATTATTATTATTATTATTATTATTATTATTACTTCCCTTTTCGTTTATCTCTGATACTTTACTGCATGTCATCCCTGATATTCTACTGAATGTCCACCCTGAAATCATTTCTATGTCAAAGTCACATGCCTATTTCTATCCACGTGTTTCCTGCAGAATTACTATTTGCACACTTTACCTGTTCATATAATTCAAGGTGCTTTACTTTTTTCTATACCTGTAAGGTAAATTACATTCCACGACAGTATGGACATAGTAGCAAGTATGACAAAAATATGTTATTCCCACTTGTTATACATGATACTACTTTTGAATGTAAATTTCCAACAATTAGCTTACACGCAAACATTGGCAGGCTGATCTCTTATTTTGTTGCTTCTTATCTTTATTTGAACCTATATCACATACACAGGGAAGTGGACCATTATAAAAAGATTTTGGCCCTGACCTGTGGCTTACTGTGGGGCTGACAGGTTTCTTTGCTTAGCGGCCACCTCTGCTTCGTGGTTCTTCCGGCTCTGTTCACCCTCGCTCTGCTCAGGCTCACTCTGTTCCCATAGCCTACCCCCATTCCTACCCATCCCTGCATCACCCAGATTTATACTCACTTAGCCACACCCACTACACACCCAATCACCCAACCAATCATGTACCAGTACTTCCTACACAGTAAGTTCCGTCCATACAACCACAAACTATCACCATCTATACTATACAGCACACGTTATACTCCAAATAACAATAACCCCTAAACTCTCCCTCACTTTCCTTTTGAACACAGCAAGCACAATAAACAATCAACACTGTACCTTAACACAAGACATCCTATATCACTACCTCTCCCCCCAGTGCACTGACTCTTTCCTTCATACTTGTTTCCACCACATTACTATCTACACAATCACCATATTTTCCCTTATTGCCCTCTAGTATTCTATTCTTTGACACTCCACATTAACTTGATCCTATACTAAAATCAAATTTTCACCTAAAATGCTTCCCCTTACTACTAGACTCTTTCATACATTCACCCTCCACACACTCACCACTGCACTACTACTATTCTGCTCTTACCTTTCTTCCTATCACATTAAACTACACAATCAAACTTACCCTCCCCAACATACATCACATCTCCACAGACCAATACCTCACAACACTACTATTGCTCCCAATTTCTACAACACACTACCTACATAGATTATCCTATTAAATTCCCCCCTTTGAATCCACAATCCCACACTTCTCTCACACAACCAAGTTCATACTTAAAACTCCAAAAAACTTTTGCTACATATTAATACTCAATTACAACTCTCCGGGGACATCTTCCCCAACCCAGGACCCAATGTAGTACACCATCTCAATTCCAACCCAATTCCTTTACCACTTTTTACCAACTTATTAACCCATCATAGTAACTCTGACCTACTAATTCTTAATATTGTCTGGAGCATAATAAATAAAATCCACAATCTACAGGCCAATCTCTCACTGTACTCACCTGATATTGTAGTTCTAACCGAGACCTGGCTAAAACCAATCAACAGTAACAATGAGATTCTTCCTCCTGGATATATTAGACTATACAAAGACAGAAGAGCCAAAAAAGGAGGTGGAGTAGCAATTCTATTTAAAAAATAACCTAAATGTAAAGGCTCTAGTTCTGATTATTCCCTACTTCCAAACTAGAAATTCATTCCAAAAACTCTAACATAATTGGATGCTACATCCCTCCTGGAAAAGTACAGTTGTGTACACTTACCATAAATGTAGATGTTCGAGTGTATTCACTGTTGCAGTCATTACATTTGGGTAATCTGCTGGCAGGTTGCCCTCAGTCGGCCTGAATATCAAAGTCTTGGGTCCTGCGTCAGTTGCTGTCTCCTCTTCCATGACGTCAGGTCGTCAGGGGTATAAAATATGCAGCCGACGCCATTTTATTCAGTTTTTCTTGCCCCAGATGTCAGGTGCCCCCCAAATGGGGAGCAAAATATATATATATATATATATATATATATATATATATATATATATATATATATATATATATATATAAATAAACAGCAATATGTATGTAAATGCACTTTTAGCAACATAAACTTTACCTTCATCTAAAAGCAAATACACCACAAAGGCTTTAGAATATAGTGAAGGAAATGGAAGTTCTAGAAAAAAGGGGGATGGCGGGTGGGTAACCCAGACTGCAACAGTGAATACACTTGAACATCTACATTTAAGGTAAGTGTACACAACACTACTATGTTCTTCGTGTTTCACTGTTGCAGTCATTGCATTTGGGTAGAATCCCAAAGCTATGGATGGGAGGATGGAACTAAATAGCATTAGGAGCGGCTATAAGGCCCTGCAGAACTGCAGTGGCAAAGCCTGCTCTGGACTTAGAGAAGAGAGGCAAATGATAACGCTTTGTAAAAGTATGAACAGAGCTCCAAGTAGCAGCTTCTAGAATGTCTTTGGTTGGAATTCCTCTGAGAAAGGCTGTTGAGGTAGAGGCAGCCCTGGTGGAATGTGACCTGATTCCCTTGGGCAACGGTTTACCATGATGCAAGTAGCAGAAATGAATGCAGTTGCTTATCCACTTAGAAATAGTCTGCTTTGATATAGCCTTCCCCTTTGATCCTGCAGCAAATGCCACCAGTAGTTGTTCAGACTTTCTTAGAGATTTGGTCCTGTTTAAGTAGAATCTTAGTTGTCTGTGTACGTCCAATGAATGCAGAATCTGCTCCCCCTTGTTTTGCGGATTTGGGTAAAATGTTTGCAGGTGAATAGTTTGGTTAAGTGCCACACTGGATACCACCTTAGGCATAAAGGAAGGATTGGTCCTGAGGGACACCCTGTCCGTGTAAAATGTAATAAAAGGCTCCACAGCCATGAGGGCCTGTAGTTCTGAAACTCTTCTTGCTGAAGTGATTGCCAAAAGGAAAGCTATTTTCCAAGATAAAAACTTTATATCTGCAGTAGCTGGGTTCCATATGCCCTGATTGCATCTCCCCGCCAGGTGGGCCCCCCAAGCATAGTCTGATGCTTCTGTAGTTAGGGTTTGTGTGGCAGGGGGAAGAGTGAAAGACCGTCCCTTGTTTTGGTGACATGTCTCTACCCACCAAAGACACTCCTGTTGTAGGCAGGGAATAAGAGGAATTATTGTTTCCAGACTGTGACAATGTTGACTCCATAAACTTTTTAGATACCATTGAAGTTTCCTCATATGCAGTCTTGCAGATGGAATTAGTAGAATGCAGGATGCCATGAACCCCAAAGCCTGCAGAATTTGTCTTGCAGACAACTGGGTTTTTGTTGACATCTGTTTGAAGTAATAGTCAGTTGCCTTTGTTTGTCTGGCGTAAGGTATGCCATCTGGGTAGTTGTATTCAAGCTTGCACCCAGGAATGTAATTTTTTGAGAGGGTACCAGTTGTGATTTCTTTTCATTTATTGTGTATCCTAGGCATGTTAGAAGCCTTTTTACAAATGCCAGATGTTGAAGAAAAATGTCCTTGTTTTCTCCTTGAATGAGACAGTCATCCAGGTAAGGACAGATTTGTATGCTTCTTTGTCTGCAAAATGCAATTATTGGTGCCAGGCACTTTGTAAAGACCCTGGGTGCAGTAGATAAGCCAAAGGGCAGTGCAGAGAATTGGTAATGCATAAAACCTGCCTTCAAGTGGAGGTATCTTCTGCACGATTCCCTTACTGGGATATGCAGGTATGCCTCTTTTAAGTCTAGAGTCACTAACCAAGCGTTCTTGCCCAGCATGGGCAGGAGCTGTTGTAAAGTCAGCATTCTGAATTTTGGAATGTCCAAGAACGTGTTCAAAATCAATAAGTCCAGTATTGGACGCCAGGAATTGTCTTTTCTGGGTACTAGGAACAGTCTTCAATAAAAAACTTCTCCTTTTTCCTGTTCTGGTACTGGTTGAATAGCCCCATATCCATGAGGGACGTAACTTGTTTCTGAGCCTCCGCCAATTGATTTTGTGGCGGATATGGCCAACCGTTTGGAATTGGCAAAGTATGGAAATGAAATCTGGACCCCTGGGATACTATGTTTAATACCCACTTGTCCTGGGTAATTAACTGCCAATTTTGAGCATAAAGTGCTAATTTTCCCCCCAAGGGGGCTGCCAAAAGATAAGTGCTTGGTGATGGTAGAGGGATGTCATTGAGACTGCTTACTGTAGGGTTGTGCTTTGTTTCCTCCAGATTTGGAGGTAGAGGCACCCCATTGCTTTGACCTGTAAGAACCCTGTGATTGGTATCTAGAGCCTTTTGAGTGCCTGGATTTGCCTTGTGAGGCTCTGTTGGACACAGGGAAAGACCAATTTTTAGTAGGCCAGTGCCTACTGAATCTGGGTGGCTGCACTTGTAAGAAATCTTTTACAGTTTGCATAGATTTAGCTTTGGCTTCCATTTTCTTTAAAACTTCTTCTGCCTTACTACCAAACAGAGTATCATGCTGTAAAGGTGCATCAAACAATTTAGCTTTAACATGATCAGGCAGATTTTGCTCCTTGAGCCAGACATGCCTTCTAATCACAGATCCAGTAACTGCGGCCCTGCAAGAGGCCTCCAAGGAATCAAAACCACATTGCAAATTAAGCTTTCCAACCTGTTCTGCTGCATGCAATAATTCCTGTAATTCTTTATTTTCCACACAATCAGAAATCAACATAATTTTCTTTTTCAATAAGCCCATAACATGTTGTTGATATTTAAGTATATGAAACTGGCAGTTTAAGACCCTAATTGCCAAGGTTGCAGACGTATAAACCTCCTTTCCCCATCTATTCAGCGCCCTGGAATCTCTATCAGAGGGGGTAGGATTTTTGGCTGTACAGGTTTTTACACCCTTGGGACCCTGTGAGATAGTTTCAGGATCAGCAGCAGGATTTTTGAATAAGAATTTGTGGGAGTCAGGAACCCTGTAATATCTGTTTTGCTTACTAGGAGCTGGAGGTAGGGAATCAAAAGCCATGCTTGATTCCGAAAACACATCATCAACAATGTCTAATATAGGAGGTATAGCCAAAGGCCTATGCTGAGGAAGAAGAAGGAAATCTCTAAGCCTCTTTTTTGATTCAGAGAAATCCTGACTCTCCCAATGAAAATGTTCCCTTAAAGTATGCAAGGTTTCTCCAAAAGAATAATCCTCTGGAGGAGATGCAGATGGGATGGATTCTTCTGCATCTGAATCCTCACAGGGTGGTATAGAAAATTCCTGCTCAGAAGAGGAATCAGAAGAAATAGAAACCTGATCTGAAGATTCATAATCAGTGTCTTGCCTAGGCCTCTTAGCAGGGGGGTGTTGAGAACCCCTGATCAAGGTAATTAAATCCTCAGCCAATTTGATCATCTGTTAGGCATAGGGGCCTGAGCACGTGACTCATGCATTGGTTTTTTGGACTTAGAAGTTGTTTTTGAAGCTGGCGTCGGTTTTATATAGAAATGTTGAGGACTGAAAACACCCTCAGAAGCCAGTGCCTGCTCAGCGGCTCCGGACCCATCCGAGGGAGAGACATCCACGGGTTCAATACTCTGAGAATCTCGCGGCATACCGGACTCCACATGGGTCTCGGTAGAGGCCTGCGACTCAAAAGTAGCGGGTATCAGGGGCTGCAAAAGTGAGAACCGGCAACTGGCTTAGGAGAATCTTTGTTCTCGGTGTTGGACCTCGACGGTCTGTCTATGTCTTTTTCTTTGCGTTTTTTGTGAACTCCGGTAGTCAGATTGATATCCGATGACATTTCAGGGTAATTAAATCTGGATCCATAATATTTTGAAGCAAAAATATACCGACGCTTAATAGTGTGTTGGTTAAATTAGTGTGTTGGTTAAATCTAGCATAAAACCGACAGCAAGGCACGTCATGATCTGGGCCTAGGCAAGGAATAAAGTACAAATGAAAATCCTTATGAGGTATTTGCTTCCCACAAGTAATGCAATTATTAACTTTTACTGACATCGGTAAGAAGCAAGAAAAAGTTTCCCCAATGGGATACTTAGCTTTAATTGAAGACTTTGGTTCTGAAACTCGAATGCGAAAATTTCAGGAGTCGGCCGACCAGCACTTGGAAACTGCTTATGCTTCTGGCACCGCGTGGCAAGAAAGACTGAATGAAATGACGTCAGCTGCATGTTTTATACTCCTGATGACCTGACGTCATGGAAAAGGAGACAGCAACCGACGCAGGACCCAAGACTTTGATATTCAGGCCGACTGAGGGCAACCTGCCAGCAGATTATCCAAATGTAATGACTGCAACAGTGAAACACGAAGAACATCAATATAACTACCCTAGAAAACATACTGTATTGGACCTCCAGCTCAATACCACATAAAACTATCACTATGGGAGATTTCAATATTGATTCCTCTCAAAACCCCACAAATTTTATCAACCTATATAGTTTAACTCAAATCATTCAATCCCCCACAAGAAGAGATAAGACAACCAAAAGTGAATCAGCCCTTGACTGGATACTTATAAACAGACCTACCAACTGTTTTCAGTCTGGTTGCCTCCCTAACAGCCGGAGTGACCACCAACCAACCTTTCAACTAAGGCATCTACACTCACTACAACAATCAATTAACTTACCATCTGATAAGAAGCAAAAAAAAAAATTAACACCAACAATTTCTTATCAGCCTTACAAACCTGTAACTGGACACCTCTAAAGCTACTTTTCCTAGAAGAAACAGTTCAGTTCTTTAACACTACTTTTTTTAGATATCCTGAACACACACAGACACCTTGTACAACCAATAGAACCAAATCAAATGCTGCTCCTTGGCTAACTAAAGAAACTAGGTCACTTCTCATAAACAGAGATAAAGCCTGGAAATACTGGCATTCTACCAGGTCCCAAGCATTGAAACAATCATACTTAGAGCTCCGGAATAAATAATAAAAAAAAAAAATCAGTTAAACAAGACAAAATTAACTACTACTAGAATATTCAAGTGAAGCGCCAAAAAACTCTCAAAAGTTCTGGGCAGCCATTAATCCACCACTCCCTTCCCATCAACCAATAATACCACTGAAAACTTAGCCACCCAATACAATAAGTACTTCACTGAAACTATAACTGCCTTATCTAACCTTCAAAACTACCCCCCACTGATCCACCCAATGTAAACATTAACTCCTCCTTTACAGTCAAACCAGTTTCCATCAACAACATAAACAATTGCTTAAAAAACTAAAACCCACAACCTTAGCCACAGATCACCTCTCAGCAGAATTTCTACAGCTTGCTGCTGATGCAATAACCTACCCTGTAGCTATCCTTATCAACAGATCCATGTCCGAAAATAAAGACCCTGAGATTAGGAAAATCTCTCACATAATACCCCTACAGAAAGGTGGTACTGCTACAGAATTTACTTATTATCGTCCACTAGCCATACTATCCTCTCTCTTCAAAATCCTAGAAAGATGCATCTATAAACAAATTATGGATCACTTACACACACACAAACTTAGAACAAACACCCAGCATGGATTTTGTCCCTCCCATAGCATTACTACTGTATTAATGTCCTTCACCAATACAGTTAACAATCACAGAAACAATGGCGAATTTGTATCTGCTATCTTTCTTGACCTTTCCAAGACCTTTGACATGGTCACACATAGTAAACTTATCAAAGTTCTTTTTGAGTTTAGTATCAGCTATTTATCAGGTTGCCAGCAGGCTGTCCAATGGCAGAACGACCTCTCCCCTCTTCTTCCAGTTACAATATGAGTTCCCCAAGACTCCATTGTAGGACCCCTACTCTTTTCACTCTTCACTAACAATCTACACACTTCCTCTCTGAATGCTTCTGTTATCCAATATGCAGACGACTCAACCTTAATCCGTTCTGCCTCCTCCCTACAGGAACTCCATTCAATTACACAAGAATCCTTCTCTCAGTTGAAACATGGCTCACAAACTCCAAGCTAATCCTAAACCCTAACAAAACTAAACTTCTTCTATTCACCCTGACAAGATCCACCACATCAAGCCCCTTCATCAGTACTTCATCCAAGAACAAAACCCTCATTTCTCCTGTAAATAACACTAAACTTCTAGGTGTCAAAATCGACTGTAATTTGAAATATGACATTCATATCTCCCAGACCATAAAGAAGGTACACAAAAAAATAGGTGCTCTATACAGAAATAAACAATTCCTTACTAAACAGGCTAAATCCACCATTGCAAGTACCCATCTCATTTCTACACTCCTCCATGCCTCCCCAATACTTGCAAACTTGAGAAAGGCTGAAATAGCCAAACTCGATTCCTGCTACAACAAAACAGCCAGATTTGCCACAGACTCTTTCAGATCACATCACAGTTCAGCCCTTAAACAACTTAATTGGCTTGAACTACCCGACTCATTCTTTATAACCAACTAGGCTTGCCCATAAAATCCCTGCCCTCCAAAATGTAATACTTCCACACTCAAACATTAGATCACTCCATTCAAGTAATAGATTACTGTTACATGTAACAAAAGCCAATAACACCGCTGGTGAGTCCCTCTTCTCTAGCTTCATATCTAAAAAATGGAACACTCTGCCCCAGAATATAGTATCGCATTCCTCCTTGACAAAGTTTAAATGAATGCTAAAAACTCATCTTGTGGATACATGGCAATGCTCCTGCACCAGCCCTGGTTAATTCACCCTTAATCTCTGAAGCTATCTAACCCACTTGCATCAGTTAAACTACCAAAGATACTAACCTCAGTATTCTGAGACTTTCATTTCTCAACTCCTGTTCATTTTTCAATACTACATATCAGCAAGACTAAGAACTTCCAGTGTACAATGTTTCTCAAACTTTCTTTGTATACAGGACTTTTATCATATCCCTTGCAGATAATTTTAAGTACTGTATTGATACCAAAAAGCTACAACAGGGGGTCATCTCTGACCACAAATTATATAACTCGTAAACTGCATTTTTCTGTACAGTAACTTTTACCTTTCATCAACTACATTTAGTTTCATACTGTCTATATTATTGTACTCTAAATGTTCATGTACAGTACATGTTATTTGCACTCTTTTTTCTAAGTGTAATTTAAATATACTTGCATCTGATATTTTATCATTGTACTGTAGATTGTATGTTTCCTATTGTCATTCTACTTTTCATACTGTAATGTGGATCACATGTATATCTGATATATGTATCTTGTATGTGGAGCTTTTTTCCCCGGGCCTCCGCTGAAAAATGACCTGTGTCCAGTCGGTCTTTCCTGGTTAACAAATGTAAAATAAATAATAACATTTTCAAGACTTTATTCAATGAAAACACACAAAACTAAACAGATTGTCATACCCTGCTAAAACTATGCATTTTCAAAAAAAAAAATGTTCATCCCTCCAGATAGCAGCAAATACCCTATACTGGCATTTGCACTCGGGCTTTACCCAATCTAAAAATTAAGCATACTCATGCTAAAGCTATTAGTAGCCTAGCAGTTCATCTTTTGTATGTGACTATGTCAAAACATGCATTTTCAAAAAAAAATGTTCATCCCTCCAGATAGCAGCAATTACCCTATATTGGCATTTGCACTTGGGCTTTACCCAATCTAAAAATTAAGCATACTCATGCTAAAGCTATTAGTTGCCTAGCAGTTCATCTTTTGTATGCGACTATGTCAAAAAATGTGCCATACATCGTCTATGTGGGTCACATTTGCAACCCATTGCAATCAGAGAAAATCAAACATACTTTTAGAAAGCACTTAGTTTCCTCCAAACAAAACTCCTCCAGAAATGGGGATGGCATAAGTGAAGCATCTTCTGCAATGAAGAGGCTCATATTTTATTTTGACTTTTAATATTTTTATACTTGTGTTAATCAATAATAGTTGTACTTAGAAGCATTTCTTTCATTACACTGCATGGAATATCTGATTCAAGCTGTATGCTATAAGTAGCTCTGGGTATTGTTAATGGAAGTTTTAACTGTGAAACAGTGACCAATTAGTTACTATGTTACTATGAAAAAACAAATGAGTTTGTGTGTGTGTAACTCTTTGGGGGATGGCAGAATGGTGCAGTAAGAAATACTGCCATCTCACAGAAAGAGGTTTAGAAGTTTGGTTCTCAACTGGAATGCCTTATGTGGAGATTCTGCACGTCCTTCCTGTTTTTGCATGGGTTTTCTCAGGGTTATCCCCTTTCCACCTACATCCCAAAGACTTGCTCGGCAGGCTAGCAACTCTAGACTGTCCATAGTCGTGTACATGCGGGAAGTGTGTGATATGGAAGACAGGCCTGGCAATCTACCTCCTTTCTCCACTTGCTAGTAAACTCTCTGGTTAGCAGTGGCTGCTCATGAGGGTCACTACAGGAGCTAGATGCAACTTGACTGTGATAGACGGATGGATGAACCTCTCAGAAAGCTGATTATACAGCCATGCTATCATGGTAAATAAAATTTAAAGACAGCTTACAGCTCGGATTGACCATTCTTTTATTTTTCCAGAACTATCTTTTAAAAAATCTACAGTATTTTTCTAACATGATCTTTCCACTATATATCAGTGCTGTTTTGCATCCTGCATCCCTAATGTTGTGTCTTTCGGCTTTTCCCAGTTAGGGGTCGCCACAGAGGAACTCCGGTCCGCTAATGATTGACAGTAGATTTGCCAGCCCTGACGCACAACCTTCGACGAAGGTATGCCCATTCACGCATGTCTCCACACAGAAGACGCTCTAGCTGAGAATCGAACACGACAACGTCTAACTGTGAGGCGACAATGCTACCGCAGCACCACCACCGCAGTAGCATCCTGCATCCCTAATGCCAATACATAATGCATTACTATTTACTTAACCATATTACGGTTAAATTAATTGTAGCTTTCTGCATCCCTTCTGCTCAAATTTTGGCAGTGTAACTGAATCTACCTTTTTAGTTTGTGGGGCACTACTCTACCCTCCCATGATTCATCAAATGAATTATTAAGATGTTTTACTAGTTTCACACTTACGTCTTTCCAAATTACCTATGGGCCTGGAATACAACATAGGTACTATTAATGTATTTAATAAAATGTTTGATAATTTTGGTATAGAATATATGAATATGCTTATCAAATTCAATGATCAGAAATTGTGTACCCTGATTCGAGAGGTTGAGAAATTGAACCAAGATATAGTAAATGATATATCGTTTACACAGTGGAAAGATTTATACGACAAACAGTTCTACTATACTGAACAAAAGGCCAAAGGAATATTCAACAGGAAGAATAAGAAAATACAGAGAGATGTAGAGTTATATTACCAAAATAGAACTTACATATGGCCACAGGATAGAACTTCCATTGATAACACAGTATATAATAGAGGTAAATATTTCAATAAGGAAACTAATTTTCAGGGGGACAGATTTTACCCCACGGCAAAAAATCAAATAAAATAGTCAAAGCAGATAAGTTTCCTAAACAATTTTCAGTATGTGAAATATTTCACAGTACGCACACGGTTGAGTTTGATAGTCAAGATAACAAACAGTGTCCAGAACATAATGATAGGAATAAAACTCAAGTGGAAAACATTATTCATACTTACAATGGGTTTAAGGTGTTTAATTATACTGATATGAACATTACACCAGAATTTTTTACATTATTCAGTAAAGGTATGAAATTTATTCCATCTATGGGTTTCCAACTTGTGGATATTATTAAAGAAGTCAAATTATTTTGTCGAAGACTCAATTCAGCTATGCAGTTTAGAGAATATAACACGCAACAAGGACCGACTGAACAACTTGGATTAAAAAAGAAAAGTACGTATATACCCATATCAAATAATCAAGTGGGTAATTATGAGAAGATGGTGTGTCATGATATTTATAAATTTAAGAAAAATCTTAAGACCAACAGTAGTTATAAGCTAGATATTGAGGACAATTTGAATGAAGTAGAACGACAATGCTTAAATCAATTTATTAGCAATAAGGATATTAGATTAATGAAACCCGACAAAGGGGGCGGGATTGTGATATATAATACATTTGATTATGTTAATGAAATGCACAATATTTTGTATTCATCAAATAATTATGAAGTAGTATCGTTAAATGAGATTAATATTGGTTATAAAAGAATTGATCTAACATTAGAAGAATATTTTATTGATCATAGAATTACTAGTGAGATCTACCAATATTTAAAAGTTGAATATCCGACTCTGGCTACTATTATAGAAATTCCTAAAGTACACAAGTGTATCACCCAGCTTCCTTTTAGGCCAATAGTTTTTGGTTCAAGATCCAAAACATATCCTTTAGGAGTTTCCATTGATAGATGGGTAAAGCCTATTTATGAAAAAATCACTCACTTAACAAAGGATTCTTGGATGTTTCTTAGTCAGCTTACATCAGACATATGGAATAAGGATCTCATTTTTATCACCATAGACGTAGTGGATCTTTTTTCATGTATCCCTAAGGATATAGGTTTAGAGTATTTCAGTAATAGTCTGAGAAAGTTTTCAAACATGGACTGGGACTGCATATGCCTTATGGTAGATATTATGGGACTAGTTTTGGACCATAATTATATACATTTTCAAGGTGAATATTTTAGGCAATGCAAAGGTGTGGCTATGGGGGCCTCTTGTGCCCCCGTTTTTGCCAATCTAGTCATGTTGGAATGGGAAACAGAATATGTGTTCAAGAGCCAATTTTATTCCAATATAGCATATTATACACAATATTTGGATGATTTATTCATCTTATAGAAGGGTTCAAAAGATGAGATTAATTCTTTTATGGAATTTATTAATGGCACAACAAATTTTTTAAGGTTCACACATAACATCAGTGAGAGTGGCATAGCATATTTGGACACATATATCAGCCATTCTGATAAGGGATTTATTTCACAAATTCATAGGAAGGAAACTTTTTCAAATGACTATATTGAATTTAATAGTTATCACCCTCCCCATATATTCTGAAATGTTTACAAAGGACAATGTATTAGGGCAGCTCGTATGTCATCTACTAGAGAAATCATGAATAGGGAAGTTGACCAAATAAGTAATATGTTTAGTAATCGAGGATACCCTTCAGCCCTATTATCACAAGTTTCCAACTATGTGAAGAATAAATGGGGTAAAAAATTTCCACCTTTATTGGGCAAGTCATTAGATTTTATGAAGATTCATAATAGAAAGAAGGGATATGATGATGTAGGTGTGTGTTGTAATCGAGTTTGCGTCTTGATGTATACTCCTTACACGAAGTATATTAGAGATATTTTAAGACAGCACTGGAACTTAATAACAGTAAATGATGATACAGCTTCCGTTTTGGGCAATTATCCGAGCTTTGTATATAAAACAGCACCCAACATTAAAAAATTATTGGAGAAGGCTTCTAAACATAAAACTGTACATAATACAAAGCCCTCGATGGGAACTAGAAAATGCGGTACCTGCAAACAATGTTATGCCATAAATGAGGTAGGCAATATTAAGTTAGGAGATATCAACAAGACTAACATTAAATGCAAAGCAGAAAATTGTAGCACCAAACAAGTCGTATATATTGCTACATGTCATGCCTGCAGCGCATTCTATATAGGCAAAACAGAGAGAGCCCTTAGGAAACGAGTATATGAACATATTTACAAGATAAAGATTAAAGACAATAACAATGCACTTTATAAACACATATCCATATATAGTGAATCACATGGTTTTAAATTTGCCATTATAGATCACGTAGAAGTATTTACTTATGGGGGAAATTGGAAAGCACTTTTAGCCATGAAAGAAAGTAAGTGGCAAATTTTGACAGATGCCATTAGGTCACCTGGCATAAATGAAAATATAAGTATTAAGCCATTTTTAATCATGGCATAGATATATCATGGATGTTGTCATTGTATTTTTATTCTTGTTGACTTGTTACAATTTATGAGCACTAGTCATGCAAGTTTTACCATTTCACTATTACATATATTTAGAGTATGTTTTAAGATGAAGTTAGTACGTGCAGAGTGTATTTTATTAACATAATTATTTTTATTTTTATTTATTTACATTGTCATTATATTTATATTGTCATTTTTATATCAGCACACTGGATCTGTTGTAATGCTTAGCTGTTTTTAGCACAGTAGTATGTATACATGGAGTTACCATGACTATGTCTCTTTAAGAGCTCCATTTCCTTTTGAATTTTTGGCGCCAAAAAGGTTATTTAAATGTGAACTGGAAGTACTCCATTTTGGTTCTGAGGAAGTCTGATTTTTAACAGATGAAAGCGCTAAACCTTATTTTCAATAAAAGATTTGTTTTTATCATCACGAGTGGATTTAGCCTGAATTTTGGTGGAACACTAGTGTTGGCTATATGTGTGTTATACTCTGTTCGAGCTGTGCAGAAGTTACTATATTTTACCAGCTAGCCTTTTTCCTCTCAATCCAGCTAAAGGCAAAAGAAACTCTAACCAATCATCATAAAAAAATAAAGACTGTAACCCCAGCTTTAACTCTGGGAACTCTGCTGTTGCCACTTACTGGTAGTGTATGTGCCTGCTTTTGTGACTACTGTTTTGCCTTGTTAAAATCTGTTACAATCAGCTACAGTGCATACCCCAGGGGTGACAGCTGCAAACCTTTTTCCTCTTAGCCCCACCCTTTTCATCCATTTCACTGGTGATACATTTTGCTTAACTTATCTGTTTTGTTATGTTCAGGTATTGAACCCCTCTCAATAGAGTCACACCCTTCAGTCCCTACCCCCTCAATACTTATTTTTCACTAATTGAACACCAAATGAAAGTGCAAAGTCTCAAGCTAATTTTATCTTTAGCTACATAGTGTGCAGCAAACAGAGTAATGGGGAATACATAGGTTAAAAAGAATAAAAGCCACCATTGTAAACTAGTAAGCAGCACACAATTTCTACCTGTGGTAGCACTGACTGGTTTTCTTAAGAGAAACGTTCCAATCCTCGAACAGTGTGAAAGCCTGCTCCATTCGACCTCTCTGCACTTGGGCTCACTCCACTCCCCTACCCTACCCACATTCCCACCCACTCTCATTTTCCTTGAATTTATACTCTCTACCCAAATACAAAACCCAGCCAACCTCATCCAATTACCATATCCCTGCTCCCTAACCTCACACAACCCCACCCTTTTCCTTTGTACTACATAAGCTTTTGCCTACACCCTTTATCAGTTAATATACAAAATGACCAACATTGCCTATCTACTTATCTTCACTCTCTACTTAAGTATTCTTCTTTCTACATTAACTCATGCAATCTCTCTCCACACCATGCAATTCTATCAAGTTTCATGAACAACCACGTTAGCTACTAAACCACAACCCAGTTTAAAAGGCTCTTCTAATATCTCATCATCTTTATTAAATATTAGCAATTTACTCAGCCCAAAATTCAGTTCTCCCCATTAACAATACACCAGAAATGGTTCCTTATATATTAGCTAGGTTCTCTTCTAAAACCAACTTCTTCACCTATCTTGCAAGTCATCTCCTATTACTATTTCAAAATGGTGAAATACACCCTAATCCCAGCCCATCTCATACTCATAATATCATTAATACCCTTCTGCCCCCTCAATACCACCCCTTAATACCACCTCCTAACACTCAAAACTTATCTATAATGACAATTAACATTTGAAGTACTTGCAACAAAATTACTGAATTCCATGTATGGCTCTCACAACATAATCCTGACATTGCAGCTGTTACAGTAATTTAGCTAAAGCCACATATATCCAATACTGAAACAGTTCCAAATGGTTATAGTATCTTAATTAAAGATAGACTTCTAAAGGAAGGGGGTGTAGCTTTAATCTATCACAACTCTTTAACCATTTCAACTTTCCCCCAAACCATCCCAACCTTTGATAACATAGAAATCTTACTATTATCACTACATAGTAACAATAGTAAATACCTGTGTATAGAAGCACTATATATTCCACCAGGCCAAAACATCCCTATGCTTGAAAACTTTCTGTCTTGGACCACTCATAATATATGCTGTGAAACTATCATTTTAGGTGATACTAACATTAATTGGCAAAATTTAGTCTGAAAATCCCCACTAACTGTATTAATATCCATGGGTATACACAACTCATTTCTAGCCCCAAATTAATCCCAAATAAACAACCAGAGGCCACCCTAGACTGGATTCTTGTATCAGACCCACACTAATACTCTAATACCAGTACTCTCCCTGATGTCCTAAGTGATCATTTACCAGCCTATACACTTAGACCCCATACTCAAATACCCAAACCCCACACATATAGATTAGCTAGAAATCTAATGTCAACCAAAATAACTTTCAACAACTCCATAAAAGCTCAGAATTGGACTCCACTAAAAACATTACCATTAGAAGAAGCTGTATTCTATTTTAATAGGATCTTCCTTGACACACTAAATACTTCAGCCCCTATCAAGTTCAAAACAATAAAACTCAATCATAGTTCTTGGCTCACAAAAGCTACAAAACAAATTTTTGACGTAAAAACAAAAAACAAGCAAATGAAATCTGTTTCAAACAACTGTGCAATAAATCTAAGACATTAGTAAAAAAATGACAAAATTATTTTTCACAACAACTATCTAATCAGAAAAACAACCATAATTTTTTGGGAAATCAGTTAACTCGCTCCTTAATCCTGGAACTACATAAAACCCATCACCATATCCTGACAAAGTCCCAGAACAAATAGCCAACATTTTTAATACCCACTTTATAGACACCATTCTCAAACTTGTCCACATACCCTCACCAATAACGAGCAATCCCCCCCTAACAATTTGACAAGTAATTCAAGCTCTGTTGGTGAGATTTCCAATTTACATACTCAAGAAATTCAAAGTTCTCCTTAAAACTGGTACCTACCTCTCTAATATTCAAACTGCTATCTAAACTTAGACCATACTCCCTATCTGCCAATAACCACCCCTCTGAATACCTGAAACTTGGTCCAAATGTGTTAGCCGATCTCATCAGTATTCTAATTAACAGATCCATCTCTGAATCCACAGTCCCTCAAATTTGGAAGAAATCTATCATAACCCCATTGCATAAGGGTGGAAATACTAATGATTTAATCAACGACCAACCCATTTCCATTCTCTCACCATTATCTAAAATAGTAGAAAAGTGTATACATACACAACTATTAAAACATCTCACAGACAACAATCTCTTAGCTCAAACCAAACATGGTTTCCGCCCCGCACATAGTACTATTACAGCCTTACTTTCTTAAACCAATATCCTGAACAAAGCTTTGAACTCTGGTCTGATGACATCAGTAGTTTTATTACATCTAGCCAAAGCTTTTGACACTGTATCACATATTAAACTAATCCAACAATTAGAAACATTAGGATGTACTGAACATACCATTACCTGGTTTACTAGCTACCGGAAAGATAGACAACAATCTGTCAGATGGCAAAACAATCAGTCTGATTGTCTGGTTAATAAAGTAGGCTTTCCATGGGGCTCCATTCTTGGACAGTTATTTTTTAATGTATTTATAAATAATCTCCATACTGTCTCCCTACAATAGTTCCCTCATCCAGTATGCTGACGATTCTACCATTATATCCTTGGGTAGAAACATCCCAGATCGCCTCAAAATAACACAAAATACCTTCTCAAACATAAAAACAAAGCTCAATTACTACTTAATCCCAAAAATCCAAACTATTAATATTCTCTTCCAAACCACCCCCACAAGAGATCAAAATCTACTCCCTAAATAATACAGAAACTGAAATAGTGAAAACAGCTAAACTTCTGGGAATCACTATAGATGATAAACTATCATTCAAACAACACATTCTTAACACAATCAAAAAAACACACTCAAAACCAGGTAAACTATATAAACTGTACATGGATAAGCCCATAAAAAAATAAAATTGGCACATTCCCTCCTACTTCCCTCACTCCTCTATCATTCCCCCATCTTTACCAACCTTCAAGCATCCTTAAGCAATAAACTACAATCATGCTATTATAAAACTGCCACATTTGCATCTGGACTGCAAAACTGCACTCACCACTGTCAAGCCATTAAAGAATTAAAATGGTTGGAATTCCCACATTACCTCTAATACACCCGACTAACTCTTGCTCATAAATTAATATACAGTCCAAATGACTACCAATCACTACATTCTATTGTACAATCCTACATCCCAACCCGAAATCTTTGTTCTACTAGTAAATAGCTTCTTACTGTATACAAATCCAATAAGAGAGTTGAACAAAACTTATACTCTTACTCCACAGCAAAGCTATGGAATGTCATACCCCCGTTCATAACACAAACCGAGTCTAGGAAAATCTTTAAAGTCACCCTAAAAAAATCACTTTCTTAATAATCACATCTGTCCTTGTGATCAGAAATTCATACCACCATAAACCAACACCAATGAGTTCAGTGACTAGAATACCCCTTTTTTAGAGCAACTGAAATACTACTAAACCAACTATACTTCTGTGACTTTCTCTTAAACAAAGTATACTAATCAATATTTAATCCTTAAGAAACTTCCACAAGGCAAAAGTATAATCGCTGTCATATTGTACAGGATATACTGTATGTCATGATTGTTTATACTGAATGTCCTCAACAAATTATCCATTTATATACTGTGCAAGTTCTACTGTCATTTATTTTCATTGCATAATGACATTATACTCTGCATATTTCTATCACTAAGAAATGCTATTTATATTTGTATGGTTTCTTATTACTGTAAATCTTATCCTGTTGTATAATATTTTTTGTTTAGTTGTTTGCTGCAGTAATTTTTAATTTATTACCAGAGCTTTTATCCCCAGGCCTCCACTGAAAGTGGGTTATTCTGACCCAGTGGACTTTCCCAGTCAACAAATGTCAATAAATAAATAATATCTACTGTTCCCAAGCAAATCGACACACTAGATTTTCAGAGCATGAATACCTGGCCTTTAAACTGAATCAAGTCCTCTGTTCACTGCCTTTTCACAGTGTATGTTTGTTTTTTATTTTTGTTTTAATATTAGTGAGTTTCAGTCTGCTCACTAACCGAGACGTTAAACCCATTGCCCCCCCCCGTTTTACTTCTTCTAGTATTGAATGTTTACATTTTGTAATCCGCAAAATAGCTCCTACACTTGCAATTGTAAGAAATATTGTCTTGTAAGTTATTGTTTAGCACTTACCTTTTGCTTTCTACATGACTGATTGTTTCTGTTAGTTACCTGGCCCACCTTGTTGTTCGGGGATCATCTCTCTCCATTCACACTTGCTTTGCTAGGCTCATTCCACTTCTCTACCCTACCCCATTCCTATCCACCCCTACTTTAATTTCCTTTACAGCTAACCCTCTTTACCCCACCCCCTCTCTGCAACATCCCTTCCTGTAACTCATCTTATTAGACTTCTCCCTCATATTTTTACCCCTCCAACCTCTTTATGCCTTTACCTCACACTTTCCCCTACTGTCACCACTTTCCCCCTTCCCTACTAGTTATCTTACAAACTTTTTCCTCTAACTCTTTTCCTTTTAACTTACTCCTTCCTTTAATATGTTCCTCCCTCTCTTCTCATCCTTTATTTTTCTATTCTTATCCAATCTCACCTCATATCATACTCAGCTTAATCTATATCCTAATGCTCCTATCTACCCTCACTACACTATACTTTCCATAAGTCAATACTCCTCTCTAATATCACCACCCCATCTTTGGTAGTACTGAAATAACCCTCTCCAAAATCAGATTACCTCCTATGACCTCTCAACATGACAAAACCAGGCATAAATTCCTCTCATCCTACACTTTTAATTTACTTCTCTACTTCCCTTACAACATTCTACAATTTTCAGGTGACATTCACCCTAACCCTGGCCCACTTTTCACCTCATTTTCTCTTTCACATACACATTTGCAAGATTAACTCTACTCAGAAACATCTCTCCTTCTTAACAAAATAACTGAATTTCTTTCTTGGATGGGTCAAAACTCTCCCAACATAGTAACGCTTTCTAAAACATGGCTCAAACCACACAATTCTAACAATGAATTTCTCCCCCTGGCTATAATATTCTATGCCAAGACAGAACAGTTAAAAAGGTGGTGGAGTTGCAATTATATACTCTGACCTCCTAACCTTATCCCCCATAACCAGCCTTTCACCTTCATTTCACCCAGCGGAACTCATATTGCCAACTGCAAACTTAACCACAAAACCCTAACAACAGTCGCCATTTACATACCCCCTGGAGAGAACATACCCCTATTAGAACAAATTCTCCACTGGATGTCTGACAATATAGCTAATGAATCTATAATATTAGGTGATGTTAACATCAACTGGCTTCCCCTCATCTCTAACTCCTGTACAAACCTATATGGTTACTCACAACTTATCTCTGCTTCCACTTTTTTCATAAACCCACTTATACCATTTCTATTCTAGACTGGATTCTTGCCTCTAATCCAAACGTCTATCACCACCCTGAATCCTTACCTGACTCTATTAGCAATCATGCCCCTATATGAGTCCAAAGATACTCTACTCACCTTTCTAGACCTCATAAACTTAAAGTACGCCATAAGCTTACCAACTTTGACTCTGATAAATTTAATAATTCACTCTCTGCTATAGACTGGTCCTTCCTTACATCCCTACCTCTAGATAAAGCTGCTCTTCAGTTCAATTCCATCTTTCTAAATATACTAAACTCCCTTGCCCCTACTAGAACTATTAGGGTAAAATCACTTTACTCTCCATGGCTCACCAACTTTCCCAGTCACTTATCCAAAAATGAGATTCCATCTGGAAACTTTGGTCTAAGAATGAATCTCCTACCGACTACTTCAAATATAGGGAACTACGTAACTTAACCAAAAACACATAATTATTGACAAAAAGAACTACCTATCACCACAAACTACTGAACCTAGAAATCCCCCAAAATTGTGGAATACTATTAACCAAATTAACCCCTCACCTTCCACTATCCCTATACCACAAAATAGTCAATTCTGACTAAACCCTGTTCCAACCAGCTGCATCAAACTTCTTCTCAAACTAAAACCATGTTCCCCATCAGCTGACAATCTGCCTTCAGTCTTTCTAAGGATATCTGCTAACTCCATAGCATACCTTGTCTCAATCCTCATTAACTGCTCTATTTGTGAATCCACTGCCCCTCCTCTCTGGAAATTTGTTTTACACAATACCAATTCACAAAGGTGGAAATTCCGTAGCACTTTCTAATTTTAGACCCACTGTCATACTCTCTCCCCTTTCAAAAATTCTTGAACACTGTGTTCATAAACAAATCTAAGCTTTTCTGACACAAGAAAACTTGACCACTCCTACTCAACATGGCTTATTGTCTCACCACAGTACCTCCCACTACACTTATTTCCTTTACTAACTCCATCTTACTAGGCTTTGATAATAATAAATTAGTGTATTGCCTCTTCTCAAATCTTCCTAAGGCCTTTGACACTGTCTCTCATCATATCCTTCTCCCTAAACTCTCTCAACTCAACCTTTCTTCTGCTACTTTATCTTGTTTCAACAGCCACCTCATTGACAGACAGCAATCTGTAAAATAGTACCCTGCTCTATCTCCTTTTCTCCCCATCAAAATGGGCATGCCTCAAGGTTCTATCTGTAAGCTCTCTATTGTTTAACATCTTTATTAATGAACTTCATACATTTTGTTCTGAGTCATCCCTCACACAGTATGCAGATGACTCCACTATCATCTCTATTGCTGACAACCCTAATGACCTCCTTACCCTGACACAAACTTCCATCAACCTCAATGAAACATCGCTTTACAAAAATCAACTTATACTTAACCCCAATAAGACAAAACTTCTTCTCTTCCTCCCAAAGTCACTTTATTAGCTTAAGTCCTCTTTTACCATCTCTTCCCTTAATAACACCTCTGTTAAAACTGATTCACACACTAAACTCTTTGGAGTAATTATAGATGACCAACTTAAATTTGATCTTTATGTTCTTTACACTATCAAGAAAACCCACCAAAAAGCTTGGCCTTCTGTACAGAAATAAAACATTCCTCACTCCTAAATCTAGAATCTCACTTGCCCAAGCAAATCTTCTCCCTAACCTCTTTTACAGCTCCCAGATCTTAACCAACTTATAGTCCTCACTACTTTCCAAACTTGAAACTACCTACAACAAAGCTGCTAGGTTTGCAGCTAACCTGCCCTCTCGATCTTGCCACTGTCTTTCTCTGCAGACACTAAGTTGGCTTGAGTTTCCTAACCAATTGCTATTTACACAACTGCTTGTTAATGACATTATTTGAATAAGCCCTTTTCCTGCCCTAGCATCTACACAATACTCTCTCTATAAAGCCCTTTGGTCCTTTAGAAGCTCTGACCTAAGTCTGTTACTAATTCACAAACCAAAACAAATCTTTTGGTCAGAATCTGTATAGCCACTTTCCTGCTGTTTCTTGGAATAAGCTTCCCTTGATTCTCAGAAATATTACCCATATACAAGATTTCAAGAAATCTCTTAAAGGGTACCTGAACAGCTCATGGATCTGCCAATGTATTCATCCTACATGAACCCAATTCCTTTCTCCTTTCACTATCCTCTCTAGTCTTCCTTTTCCTACTTTCCTTTCCTCTCTAATTTACCACTTTGGATTGCAGAAACGTCTAATGATGAAATACAAATGTGTATTTTCTTAATGTTCAGTTATTAATAATTACCTACATTCTTTCTACTTATATTATTGTTCCTTGTTGTTGCTTATCATACTTATACTGTTATATATTTTTGCTAAAATTTCTATTGTATATTTTTACAGTACAGTCATCAGTCTTTTTTGCTTTTTTTGCTTTATTGTATAACAGTGCCTTTAGGACTCTCATTTATTTGTTTTTATTCAACATGTTGTTACTTTACTTTAATATTGTTAATTTTTCCTACTATGCTTGTACTATGGAGCTTTTCTTCCTGGGCCTCCTCTGAAAAAGGGCTTTGATTCTTTTGCACATCACAACTATCCCAGTCAACAAATGTCAAACAAAATAAATAAAATAAATAAATACATAAATGGATGCCTGTTTAGAGATGAACCGACCTTGTCCCTGATAACAGCTACAATCAAACAGTTATCCTAGCAATAAATTATGTTGTCTAATCTTCGGTGCAGAATTTGACTAATGACATAGAAAACTTCTAAGGTTCACAGGTTAAAGAGAATGAAGCAGGTAAAACAATTAGCTGCCAAGGGCTCTGACTGAAACTGTTATGATATTCTAGTTCCTGCAATCCAAGAAAATGTTAGAAGGGGACGTTGTTTCTTGTGTGGGCAACTGTATATGTAATCATGGGATTCTTCTTTAATCCCACAAGCAGTATGTCTCAGTCCTGGTTTAAATGTGAACATTCATCATCTCAAATCCAGCTGAAATGTTGACTTGTAATCTTTTAAAAGGGGTAATCATTTAGTAATACCCATGACCACAGATATTCTCATAATTTTCCAATTTAAAGTCTATAGACCAAACCATGGAATATACATACAGGCAAATATTTCAAGCACGGGCATCAATGCCCTTCTAGCTTGCCAATATACCAAAACACTTGTTCCCATAACAAGTGTCCAGGCTGTTCTTAAAATATCTACACTAGTACTTGCTTTAATGTAATTTAGTAGTCTGATCCATGCATCAGCTACTCTGCCAGAGAACCAATTAGTACACTTGTCATTCCTATAGAATCTTCTACATAGGTTGTCTGATAATTCTATAGCACTTTTTGATAACCTCAAACATTCCCAAAGGTAGTTGTCTCTAAATACCCTATATACATGAATAAGATCTCCTCTTAGATATTTATGAGACACTGTACAAGTTCAGATATTTTAGTCTTTCATAATAACTTACATTTTTACATCCATGGATGCTCTTGGTATATTTCCACTGTACTCTTTCCAGTTTACTCATGCTTGTGATTTCTTATAGGGTTTCCATATTGTTATTTATTAATCAGCTCTATGCATCTTGTCCTCAGTCATCCTTATACAGTATGCAGATGATTCCACCATCATCACAACTGCTGACAACCCCCTGATCTGCTTTCACTTACTCAAACCTCCTTTAACCTCAGTGAAACTTGGCTAGCTGACCACCATCTTATACGTAACCAAAAAAGGACTAAATTCCTTCTATTCCTACCCAAATCTTTCTACCATCTTAAATCCTCTTTCAGTATCACTTCCTAAACAACACCTGCACACAAAGCTACTTAGTTTAACCATTGACGACCAACTTAAATTCAATCTCCACATACAGAACTGTATAAAGACAACGCACCAAAAGCTCAGCACACTTTACAGAAACCAAAGGTTCCTTACCCCTAACTCCAGAATTTCACTTGCCCAGGCTTATCTCCTTCCTAACCTCCTGTACTGCTCTTAAGTCCTTACTAACTTGCAGTCCTCTTGTCTATCTAAACTAGAAACCGCATATAACAAAGTAGCCAGATTTGCAGCTAACATGCCACCCAAATCTCATCACTGTCTTGCTCTCCAGCATCTCAGCTGGCTAGAATTTTCTAACCAACTCAACTATTATCAACTTCTCATAATCCATACCATCCTGAATAAGCCCTCCTCCTGCCCCAGAGTATCCTCTCTGGTCTCCCTCTATAACCCTCATTGCCCCCTCAGAAGCTCAGACCAATGCCTCCCTACAGATTCATAAACCAAAAAATCACTAGGACAAAACCTTTACTGCTACCTTCCGGTTCTCTCTTGGAATAAACTTCCCATGACCCTCAGAAATATTACCCATGCACAATAGTTTAAGACAGTTGTCAGACATTATCTACATAGCACCAAGAGATGTCAATTTCATCACCCGACTTAAAATCCCATCACTCCCGCTTTCCTTCCCCACCCTCTTTTCCTCACTTCCTATTCGCCCACCCTTTCATTCCTCATTTAACTCCTCTTCCCACTTACATCCAAACTACTCAAACTCCCTCTGAATTTTAACACCTTTCTTCTACCCCCCTCATCACCCCTCAAACTCTACCCCAGTAATCTTATACTCATCTTCCTTTTCCCTCCTCTTTCTTTCTTTTTTGTCAAATTAGTCAAACTAACTAAGTCCCTCTTACCACCAACAACTCGTTCCTCTTGACCAAATTTGCCTCATAACCCACTTCCAAGTTTAATTCTCATACTCAATAATATCTCTTCTCATCTCACAACTGACCACTAAATGAACCTCTGTTTAATAAGCATATCATTGTATCTGTATTCAAATATGTTATTCTGTACCTTGTGTTTTGCAAACTGTCTATTCTTACTTGTGTAATGCAAATGTTTGACCTGGAATATTATGTCCACTTAATCTAGCTTTTGTATAACTGTTATATAACTTTGTGTATAATTTAACTTTGGAGTTTTTCTCCCGGGCCTTCTCTGAAAAAGGGCACAAGCTCAGACGGACTAACCCGGTCAACAAATGTCAAACAAATAAATAATAAATAGCTATGCATCTGTGTTGTCCATATTCATTCTCCCTCAACCTATGGGTATCGAATCCGACTTGGTCACTTTTCTTACAAACACTTGGATTCGACTCTTGAGCTCCTCCTCTTACCCATAATGTCTCTCGCCACTATATTACCTCAAATCAAGTTTGCTCTCACTATGTAATAGTCAATAGTATAATTTACAAAAAGTAAAGAAACAGCACAGGGGCTCAAACAGGAATAGTGGTTCCAAAAAAACTATCAGGTCACTCCCACAGAAAGGAAAGGGAGTAGGAAGTTGAGGAAGAATGAAAATGGAAACGCAGATGCATTATGGTGAGTACATAACTTTTAATCAGATGTTGTCATTTCTATGCATTCCTCAACGTATGGGATAGAGTCCCCAGCTACTAAAACCCTTATGGAAGGATATTCTTGAGTACCACAGAACCAAAAGCAGCCCTGTTCTTGGATATGATGTCCAACTTGTAATGAGCAATAAAGGTATGAGAACCAGACTAAGTGGCTGCAGCACGAATATCACCATTGGAAGCTCTAGACCAGAATGCTGATGATGTGGCCATAGATCTAGTACAGTGAGCTTTTGGACGTCTTGTGAAAGATAAACCTCTCAAAGAGTAAACATAAAAAATACAATCTGAAGTTCATCTTGCTAAGTTGACTTTGGAAACTGGTTTTCCAATTTGGGACGTGCAAAGGAATCGAACAGTTGGTCAGTCTTTCTAAGATCCTTTGTTCTATGATAAAGATAAAAATAAAGCTGCCAATGTACATACAAAAGGTGACATATGTATTTTCTTTTACTGGAAAATTTTGAAAAGAAGACTGGTAAAACTAATTTCTTGGTCCAAGTTTGTTTCAGAGGTTATTTTTGTTAAAAAGGATGGACTAGTATGTAAGGTAACTCTGTTTCTATGGAAAATCAAATAAGCAGCTTTTCAGAGAGTGCGAGGAGTTGAAAAACCCACCTAGCTGAAGTAATAGCTACAAGAAAAATTGTCTTCTAAGAGAGAAATTTGAGATCAGACTTGGCTGAAGGCTCAAAGGAAGGTTGAACTAAACTCTGTAACATAAGTGTAAGATCCCAAGGTGGAGTAAGATCTTTGTAATCAGAGGTCTAAGCAAAAATAAGAAGATATGTACTCACTATAACATTCCATGTTTGTTGTCCACCTCGCTTTCATTCTATGCTGGTTGGGTTCGGTTCTGACTCGGCCTAATTCAAAAACTCGAGAGCTTCCACTGGCTCGAGGCTATGCCCTATCCTATGATGCTCAGGGAAGATTACCCAGATCTTGTTTGCAAGAGAAAGCATAAATATCATACAACAATGAATCTTCTTGTGTAGATAAAACCTAGAAGGAAATCAGAGAGTCCATAATCCAATTAAAAATAGAATTATTCGCCCGATCTGGCAGGAGCGAAGGAGGGGGAAAGGAGGATGGAATGCAAGAATGAAGGCGAGATGGACAACAAACATGGAACGTTATGGTGAGTACATAACTTCTTAATAAACTCTTCAGAACAGTGGACCCAAAGGAAGCCCTGTTCCAGGAGGCCACATCTACTTTGCAATGAGTGATAAAGGTATGAGGTCTCACCCATGTGGCTGCTGCACAAATAGAATCCAAAGGGAGTCTGGCCTGGAAGGCAGAGGAAGTTGCAATAACTCTAGTGGAATGGCCCTTCACTTTGCAAGGTAATTGTCTGTTTTGAGTGCTATATATGAAGGAAATACAATCTGTGAGCCATTTCGACAGTGTCACTTTTGAGACTGGCAATCTTTTCTTTTTATCCGAAAAAGACACAAACAATGGTCCAACTTTCTGAAATCTTTAATTCTATCCATGTAGAAGCACAACTGCCTATGTACATTCAACTGGTGTAATCTATATTCTGCCCTCTTGCCATAGTTTGGGAAGAACAGCGGTAATTCAATAGATTGATTTAGACTGGTCTCTGAGCACACCTTAGGTAGAAAGGAAGGATTAGAATGTAATGACTCTGTCTTTGTGAAAAAACTATGTAGGGAGGACGTATACATAGAGCTTGGAGTTCAGATACTCATCTGATGGAGGTAATGGCCACCAAGAAAAGTGTCTTCTTTGACAAAAACCTTATGTCACATGATGATGCAGGTTCAAACGGATGCAAAACTAAGGAAGATAGAACAAAATTTAGATCCCATGGAGCTGGAGGTCTGACTGGATGTCTTAGCAGGAAAGTCCCTTTTAGAAAGGCCTTACAGAGTTTGTGGGACATGATTTTCAGTCCCATTTCCCCAATATGAAAGTTGGATATAGTGGCTAGCTGGACTTTAATTGTAGCTATTGCTCAGCGAGAAATTCTAGCACTGCTGTGATGGGAGCCATAAAGGGATCTATATTGTTTTTGGAGGCCCAGTATGAAAATCTTTTCCATTTGCTAGAGTATAGTTTTCTGGTAGAAGGTTTATCAGAAGAAATCAAAATATGTCTAACTGCTGGGAAGATGTCATGGAGCCTGGCTATTTGTGGAACTGGAGCAGCTATGCTGTCAACTTTACAGTCTAGATCAATGAATGGAACGTCCTCTACGAATGGGTCAGAAGGTCTGGAAGTGGGTCCAGGATCCACAGTTCCTCCTGGAGATGGGTCTACAGAAAGGGAACCAAATTTGCCGAGGCCAGTATGGAGCAATGAGAATCAATGTGCTTCTCAATGTGTTGGCTTTCTGAAGAACCTTTGGTATCAAGGGAAAGGGATGGAAGGCATAAAGTAGTCCCGGGGGCCAATCGTGTATGAGTGCATCCCTCTGTGACTTCCTGGAGGGGGAATCAGAGCAAAGTAGCTGCTGCATTTGGTGTTTATGGACGTGGCGAAAAGGTCACAGCAGGGCTGGCCCCACTTGTGGAAAATCTCTTCCACAACCTCTTGTTTTAGGGACCACTCGTAAGACATCACAATAGCTCTGCTGAGTTTGTCCGCTATCATGTTGGATTTCCCCAGGATGTGCGTTGCTGTCAGAAATCGTTGAGAAGCGACAGCCCATTGCCATACTCTTTGTGCCTCTCGACATAAAGGGTAGGATTTGGTTTCTCCTTGTTTATGTACCACACTACTAATATGTTGTCTGTCTGAACTGCAATAGTTCATATTGGGAGAGAGTCCTGGAATGCTTGCAACGCATAAAGCACCGCTCTCATCTCTAGGACATTGATATGCAAGTGGTTCTCGTGTTCCTGCCACATGCCTTGGACAGTCTTAATCAGGTAATGCCCCCCCCACCCTATCTGAGAAGCATCTGTGGTCAGTGTGGCTGTTGGTTGTGGAAAAACAAATGGATGGCCCAGGGTCAAATGAGTCGTCTGAAGCCACCACTGTAAGTCCTTTTTGCATGACTCTGTGATAATGATCGTTTGCGACAGTGCTAGCTCTTGCATGGACCACTGGGAGAAAAGTAGCCATTGAAGGACTCTCATGTACAAATGCACTAGAGGTAGTAAAATGATTGCAGCTGCCATGGTGCCCAGAACCTGCAAGACAGTCTTTGCCTGTACTTTTCTTTTGGATATCAAGCTCTTGATTTGACAGTGTAGGGACTGAATCCTTTCGGGGGCAAGTTTGACCACCATTTTCCTTGAGTCCAACTCTGCACCTAAGAATATAAGACACTGTGAAGGCAACAAGGCAGATTTTTTGAAATTTATTGTAATGCCTAGCTTGGCACAGAGATGAATGGTTTTGTCCATAGCTTGCACTAGTAGATGCTTGGTGGTGGCAGTTAGGAGCCAGTTGTCTAGGTATGGAATCGCATGGAATCCCAGACACCTCAAGTGAGTCATAACCACTGCCATGCATTTGGTGAACACTGTGGGGGCTGTAGTGAGACCAAAGGGCAAGGCTTGAAACTGGTAATGACTGGCTCCCACCTGAAAGTGTAAGTGTCTACTGGATTGCCTGTCCATTTTTATGAGGTAGTACACATCCTAGAGATCTACTGAGCACATCCAGTCGTGTTTCCCCAGAAAGGGAAATAATGACTGCAGTGTCACCATCCGGAACTTCGATTTCTTGATGGACTTGTTTAATCTGCTGAGATCCAAAATGGGTCTCCAGCCCCCTGTCTTTTTTGGAACTAAAAAGAACCTTGAGTAAGTTCCGGATCCAATCTGGTCTGCAGGGACATTTTGGATGACTCTTTTTTTCTAGCAACTTCTGTACCTCTAATGTTACATAGTCCCTTTGACGGTGGAATATCTGGGATGGATTGTTTCTCCAAACGGGGAGTGGAAAAGGGTATGTAATAACCTCTGGATATGATCGTTTGTAATCATTTGTCTTGTGTGATTTCTTGCCAGGCATTTGGGTACAACGATAAGCATCCCCCGACTGCCTCCAGAGACAGACAGATGCACCTCCACTCAGGACTGCTGAAAAGGCTTTCGAAGGAAAGAATCCCTGTCACCCTGGTTCTGCGGACCCCCTTCTGCTGCGAGGTTGGTGTCTTCCATTGTTACTTCTCCCTCTGCCCCTGGGGGAAGAGTCACCACGTGCATCAGGAAATACTCTCTGGGATTTGCAGAACCACATTTTTCCCCCCTCTATGACTTTTGAGATAAGGTCTAGTGAGAATGGAAAAACAGGCTCCTATGGCAGAGTCTTTCCCTCCTGTTCACACCTGGTCAAGGTCTCTAACTTTGGGCCCAAAGAATGATGAGCCATCAAAAGGGGCATTAGTGAAGGTAGACTTGAAGGGTTCAGCAAAGTTACATAGATGCATCCAGGAATGTCTCCCTAAGCAAATTCCTGTACCTGCTGCCCTGCTCACTCCATTGGTTGCATATGGAATCAGTCACATGGAGGAGTTAACCATGGAGTTTAGGGTGGAGAGCTGAGAGTAAACTTTATCCGAAACCCCAGCAGCTACAGTACCCTGAAGTGCATCTCCTAGCTCTTTCAGGAGATCCCTTTGTAGTCTCGTAAAATGGGTCAAGTAATTCAGCAATCGAAGAGTAAATGCCACTGAAGAAAAGGTATACTTTCCATATCTGTCCATTGTCCAAGACTCTTTATTCGGTGGATGAACAGATGAGGATGTTTCTCACAATTCCTTTTTGGTGGCCACCACCATAGCATCTACTGAGACACCTTTGGTTAGAAATTCTTTTTCTGAGGGTGCTGTGAGGAATTTGTTAGGCCTCCTCGGAACAGGCTCCACTATATCTGGAGAGCCCCACGCCTTCCGAGCAATAACATTCATTAACTGATCAAAAGGTGGAGACACCCAAGAGGTGGTAGGGTGAGACACAAAAGCTTCCAGGTATACAGACTCATCCTTAGAAAGATTGGTGGACTTCCAGCCACCCCTCTGTTTAAGAATCTCCAAGATGTCTGCAAAGGAGACATCTTCAGAAGGTGACAGTGGGGACCCATCTGATACATCCAGGTTGGTGTCTGAGGTGATAGACTCATCCGGGAGTCTATGCGCTTCCTCCTGCCCAATCTCTTCTGAGGGACCTCCTCAGAGGGGTACTCTGGAGAAGTTTCGGAAGAGATAGTCTTGCCTGCAGGGGCTTCCTGGGGCTTAGGGTTTCTGCGCTTGGGGGGGTGATGATGCTGAGACTGACAAAGGCATTTTTGGGGAAAAGATACTCAAAACCAAGAGTGGAGCAGTCAGAGGTGACAGCACTCCCTCCATCAGCTCAAAAGCCCCTCATCCCACTCTGAGGAGGTCCCCGGCTCTGAAGAACTGAAAGACTGACCTTGAAGCAGAGTGGTTGGATCCAAAGCTGATGTAGGAGTCGAGCTCAACTGCGCCGAAGCCCCGAGAGGTAGAATCGGCTTGGACAGTTGTCCAATCCGACTCCCCTCCCCAGACCCGATGGGAGAACGTCTGCTCCTAGACTCCTCAAATTCCGACGGAAGCGAGGTAGTCAGAGCAGATGTTGGAAGAGATGATCCTGTTGGAGGTCTCAGTTCCAATGGCTCCACTATGATCGGACCCAAATACTCTGGCTCCAAAACCCCAGGTCTGGTTGGAGGAGTAACCGAAGAGGGGGGGGGACCTTGTCGGCTCCAGTTCCTTTTGGGTTGGAGTTGACAGAATTTTTGGCAGCACCGATGTTCGAAGGAGTCTCTTCACCACTTGCCCCACATCATCATCTGATAAACTCCTGGAGGACCGAGAGGATAAAGATGGTAATCTCGCTCTTTGTTGGAGTGACCAGTTCTAATATAGAGGACCAGCTCCTACGAAGAAATCTGTTGGCTCGGTGATTACACTTGGAACCAAAGAGGGAGACATTTTGGAACAAAGAGCTTTTGGTTTCGAGCCAGATTCTTTTGCCACAAGTTTCTTAGGTGGCTCCAATGCTGGAGCTGAAGAAGCAGTCCTTTTACCCGACTTCTCTAATTTAGAAAAAGAGGGTGATTTTTCTGAAGATTTAGAGCTCTGAGACCCTTCCAAAACCTCTGAGAAAGGGGTCTTAAGCATCCCTCTCACTATCAACTTGTTTTTATGTTCTAAAAGCACTCTACTGCTGAAGGCATGACAAAAAGCACAAGATTCTTGCAAATGAAGGGCGCCCAGGCAGTAAACACAACTGGTGTGCCCATATGTAAGGAACATCGTCTGGTTACACATCACATTTTTTGAAACCAGATGGTTTTGTTTTTTTGGGGTCTTTGGACATGAATAAGACTTACACCAAAACTATACAGCTATGCAATCCTGTAAAGGATAACTCTCACAAATTTCATAAAACAGAGCAAAGCTGCACTACAGTATGAACAACTGAAACTTAACAGTATTAACTATTCACACAAGAAAAAAACTGGTCTACGAGAACAATTCAAGTTTTTTTTTTAAGAGAAAAAGGCTTTAAAGCCTAACAAACAGCAAGTCTGCTACACAGAGGAGAAGCCCTCTAACTCAAACGGACTCTCCTCACAAACAACAATGGGAAACAAAGGGGTAGGGAAGTGGGCCTCTAAGTTAACTGGGCCACGAGGAGCCCTCTAACTTAAACAAGCTACCTAAGGGGGTAAAAAGCTCTCTAAGTAAAATGAGCTTACAACAAAGGGATAGGAAGTATAACGATAAAAAACACAACAGGCCTGACGAGAAAAACTATGACGGCCAACAAACCCAAAACCGGGAGAAAACTAGTCAAGAATCACACTAGTAACCCTATTAATGACAAAACTATTAACACTAAAGAATAATATCTAAATATAAACTACAGGAAAGGTAAAGAGGAAAATCGCTTATCCAAAAGCCAGTTTAGAAGTCACGTGATCTGCTTGAGCGGCAATCGAGATTTGGGAAAACTTCCCTGAGCATCATGGGATAGAGCATAGCCTCGAGTCAGTGGAAGCTCGTAAGCTTCTTGAATTAGGCTGAGGCAGAACCGATGCTTGGTTCCAAACCCAACCAACATACAATAAAGACGAGATAGGACAACATAACATGGTACCTTTAAGGAATGCTACAAGAAAAGCATTAGCTCCAGTGTGATAGTTAGAGATGGCTGCTCGCTGAACTTTAATCGTGGAGAAACTAGCACCTCCTTGAAAAACAGCAGGAATAGAAGCAGTAAAGGGCTCTAACTGTTTTTGTTGTACCCAACAGGAAAATCTTTTCTATCTACTGTTATACATTTTCATCATCAAAGGTTTCTGGGAAGATATTAAAATTTGCTGAACTGGAGAAGAAAGCCTGGACTGCCTAGCTATTATTGCAAGTGGAGAAACCATGCAGCCAACTTGAGGCCTGGAATGTCCAGGTGAGCCATTCCTGAGGGATGAGATTCCAGGTTTGGACTGGAGTCCAGTGTCCAAGGAGGACATAGAAGATGAGACCACAGGAAGGGGAACCAAAATTTCTGGGGCCAGAAGGGGGCAATGTGGATAACTCTGCTCTTCAACCAAAGTGCTTTCTGTATAAATTTGGGGATTAGAGGTAGGGGAAGGTAAGCGCACAGGAGACCGGAGGGCCAAACGTGGAGTAGAGCATCTCTCTATGATTTCCCCTGAGGGGTAATTAGGGCAAAAAACCTGCTGCACTTGTTGTTGAGGGGTGAGGCGAAAAGACTGCAGCAAGATCAACCCCACTGGTGGAAGATTCTTTCAGACATTATATGATTTGAGAGACCATTCGTGAGGCATCAGAATAGTTCTGCTGAGCTTGTTGGCTAGAATGGTGGATTTTCCTGGTGTGTGCATTGCTACCAGAAAGTAGTTGGAAGAGATTGCCCACTGCCAAACTCTCATTACTTCTTGACAAAAGGGGTAGGACCTGGTTCCCACTGTTTGTTGATGTACTATACTAATGACATATTGTCCATCTGGACAGCAACTCTCCCTAGAGGAAGAGAATTCTGAAAGATCTACAATGCTAAAAGGACCGCACTCATCTATAAGACATCTACATGCAAACTTGTCCCTTCTGGGGACCACGCATGTGCGTTGAACAGTCCCAAGAACTACCCCTCCTACCCCAACTGGGAAGCATCCATGGTTAATGTGGCACTGGGGGAGGAAGGATAAAGGGATACCCTGACTAACATCACTGGACTGGATCCACCAAAGTAGAGAGTCCCTACAAACTTGAGAAAGCTTTATAGGATGCCTCAAATGTTGTTGAAGAATTGACCATTGTACTGACATAGTCCACTGGAGAATTTGCATGTGAAGTCAAGCATCAGGTAATGGAATAATTGCTGCAGCCATAAAAACTAAGGTCTCAAGTACCAGTTCTGCTGGAGAAGCAAAATGTGACAGGATCTGACTGACATGTAGTCTCATGGTGTGAACTATGTTTTGTGGAAAAAAGGTCAAATGACTGATGGTGTCCAGTTGAGCTCCAATAAACTCCAAGACTTGAAATGGATGAAGATGGGACTTGGGAAGCTTGACTGTGATTCTCAGGGACTGACACAGATGGAGTAAGTAATCCCTGGTTTCCTTGAAGAGATGCCTGGTTGGAGAGGTGGTTCTTGCTAGTCATCCAAATAAGGAAACACTCTGAATCTGCACAGTCTCAGATGAGCTGCCACCAAGCCATACACTTGGTGAACACCCTGTGTGTTGTGGTGAGACCAAAGGGCAGGACTCTGAACTGATAATGACTGGCCCCCAGCCGAAAGTACAAATACCTCTGAGAATGTCTAGTCATGCTCATGTGATAGTATGCATCTTGGAGGTCTATGGAGTACATTCAGTCATCCTTGAGCAGAAGAGGCAGTATGGACTTAACCATGACTATCTTGAACTTTTGAGTTTTTCACAACCTGATTCAGCTGACTGAGATCCAAAATCGGTCTCCTGTCCCATCTTCTTTGGCTCTATAAAGAACACTCCAGATGGTAAACTCCAGATGGTCTGGTGGGACCTCTTGGATGACTCTATTGTCTAGCAGCTTTTGAATTTCTAAAGCTGCTAACTCCCACTGATACGGTGGTAAATTGAGGAGACATTTTTTTGGGCTGTTTGAATTTGTAAACCTCTGGATATGATCCTTTGTACCCAAGAATCTTTTGTGATGACTGCTCAGGTGTCTGTTTGCAAAGACAAGTGTCCCCGACTGCCTCCAGAGAAAAACAGTCAGACAACCTTTTAGGAGTGTTGAAAGGGCCTATCTGAAAAGGAATCTCAGAACCCTTGGTTTTGTGGATCCCCTCTGCCATGAGAGTGGTGTCTTCCATTATTATTCCCTCCTCTGCCTCTAGAAGAAATTTCTCCATGTGAATCCTGAAAAGCATCTTGGGATTTTCAGAACCACATCTTTTCCCCACCATGCTGACTGCTGGAAAAGGACAGTTGCAGGGTAGAAAAACAGATTCCCACGACAGATAAGATCCTTCCATCTTGTTCACTACGGGAAAGTGTGTCTTTAACAGTGGGCCCAAACAAGGAATCTCTATCAGAGGGAGCAATGCTGAAGGAACACTTGAAGGGCTATGCAAAATCACAGCATCCAAGCAAGTCTTCTGATGGCAATGCCTGAACTTGCTGCCAGTGAAGAACCTTCAGCTGCATGAGCGATTAACCTTACAGACACATTAGATATGAATTGGAGGGTGGCCAGTTGCGAAGAAAAAAACCTTTGTTCCACTGCTGACATGGACCCAGGGGTAGAGTTACAGAGTTCCTAAATCAAGTCTTTCTGTAATCTAGTAAAATGTACCAAATAATTAAGTGATTATAAAGCAAAAGTCACTGAAGTGTAGCTGCGCTTTCCAAACCTGTCCAATGTCCTAGACTCTCTACTGGGGAATGGACAGTGTAGCTCTGTTCAGCCAGCTACTTTTTTTGTGGCTGGCACAACAACCATGGCATCTACAGGAATTCCCTTACTCCAAAAGGGTCTGTGTTTGGGTGGAGCTATGATCTTGTCCGGATAATGGGGAATGGTTCTACAGTATCTGTCTCTTTCTAAGCCCAGCATGAGACAAGGTCTATAAAGACATCCGCCCAGGTCGGTGTAACCCAAGATGTAGATGGGCTGGACCCGAAGGCTTCTAGGAACACAGACTCGTCGTGAGAAGGTGGTTAAGAGGACCAACTACCTTTTTTGGCAAAGGATCTCTGGAATGTCTCTAAAGGAGAAGTCATCTGGTGGTGATGTGGGGGGACCTTTCCCCTTCATCAAAATCGGTGTCTTCAGTCAGAGATTCCTGGGGGATTTAAATGTCTCCTTTTACACAACCTCTTCCAGGGGAACCTCTTCAGTGGGATGATCTGGAGAGGTAACAGAAGAAGTGAAAGTGATCTCAGATGAGAAAATACCCCCTCCACTGCCTCAAAAGCAGAGGGACCAGAAGAAGCTGTAGCCAACCTCACCAGAGTTGAAACTCCTGGTGCTGACAAGCTCAGACCCTGCCCAGATCTCAGCTTAAAGGGAGGAGTAAGACCCAAGTTTGCCAGTGCCGAGGCTCTGAGGGGAAGTGATGGCTCCAAAAGCCTCAGAGTCGAAGACACCCCCCAGATCTAGCGCCAACAGTTTGGCTCCGAGATCTGTCCTGTTCAAGGCAGGTCGGTGACGAATGAGTCAGGGACACAGTCGAACTTGAAGAAGCTATTTTTGCACCTGACACTTCGACTCTCAGGGGCTTTCAGATCCAATGGCTCCAAAATCACTGGTTGGATCACAGAAGGAGAAACAATGAGATGGGAAACAGGTTGAAGGCTCACGTATCCAATGGAAGACAGAAATTGTTGGACTCTCATCTGGATATGAGCTCTGAGAAATTTCCTGATCATCCTATCCACATCAGCTTTGGAGAGACTTCAGGAGGACTTGATAGATGAAGTGGATGGAGGATTAGACAACCTCCCGGGAGTTTCCTGTAAAGAGGGTGACTACAGCTGTGGAGAGATTGGCTCTAGAAAGAACTAAGGGCTCCGGGGATGAGGTGATTTTGGAATAGCTGGCGGACCCAAGGAAGTCAGATCTGAGCATTTTGACAGGTGGCTCTGAGATTGGAGTAGTCTTTGGGGACTGAGCAGGAGAGCATTTCCTGTGCTCCCTGGGCTCTGAAGAAGGTTTAGACTTTTTGGAGGAGGTTTGAGCCTCTGATGCAGGAGCAGACAAAGAAGGGGTATAGAACAAGAAACGAGTTAAATTACCAGGAGAAAATAAAGTCTAATTTTTATTCATAAAAGCTTGAAAAACTACAATCCACAGCTTGAAAGAGCGTGATCCATGTCCTAACCATTAGAGCAGCAAACGAGATCCAAGGTAATACAATGGCAAGGGGTATCATGGGTAAGGGCAGGAGCTCGAGAGTTGGGTCCAAGAGTCTGGAAGAAAAGCAGCTAAGTCATATCTGATACCCTATACCCCGAGGAATGAATGAAAATGACATCAGATCCCTGAATTAACTCTGAAAACAGAGCAAGAAGGAGAAACACTAAAATAACTCACATCCCTGAAAGTCCTCAAGGCTGTGATTAAAAAAATCTGCTTTAAGATTTCTCAGTGATTTAAACATTTCAAATTCTTCAGAAAAATATAGAAAGAGCTGACATATCTGTGGCACCTAAAATGCTCTGGAAAAATGAAACTATGGCAAAACTTCATGGTGTTTTATTTCCATTTTCCATGCTCTTTCGTACTTCAATACATAATTTCAGATGGTGAGTACTCCTCATCTCTAACCACAGGCAAAATAGTTATCATGTACCTTCATTATTGCCTGGAAAATAGTCTACCTCACAACGACATGGCTGTAACAAAGTCACACTGTTTCAACCTTTGCTGTGTCCAAGTATGTGTGTATATATATATATATATATATATATATACATATATATATATATATATATATATGTATCTATATCTATACACACACACAGACACACATATATATATATATACATATATATATATATATATATATATATATATATATATATATATATACACACACACACACACACACACAAACACACACTACTCTAGCAATGCTGAACATTTTGTTTGATCTGCAAAATATATGTTAATCACAATGATCACTGTTGCAGTTGCCTTAGCTATATGGGTTATATCCTGCCAAAGATATAACAACTGGCCAGTGTCAGGGTGACATCTACATGCTCAAGTCATTAGACAGCTTGAGATGAGCTGCCTAAAAACACAGGTTTGAGTGCCAAGCCACAAATAGCTTTCCTTCTACCGCATACAACACTCCTCTGCAAGCTTTTGAGGATCGACTCTCAGCTTGTACTGTTCCTTTGCTGGGCAGATAAGTTTCCTTTGGGGAGAAACCTTCCACATTAAAAAAAATAAATAATAAACATGTGTGTATATATATATATATATATATATATATATATATATATATATACACACACACACACACACATATATATACACATATATATATATATTTTTTAATAATTTTCCTATGCAGGAAACTTACTTTTAATCTAGGAGTTTAAACTTTAATGTACTGTCTCAAAAATTAACTGAATATTTTTACTTAATAAGAAACATCTTTATTAAATGATCACTTATGACATAGGCAATCATACATTTATATAAATGAAAACCATACGGGCATAATTTTATTTGCAAACATTATACATCACTTATAATCTAGCCAGTCACTGTCAGCCAGACATTACATAGCTCATTCAAATCCTGACTTCTTTTAAACTTCATTCCTCGTCTACATGGATTGTTCCCACAACTTCCATTTTTTATGTAATTTGCTTCTACCCCTTTCTAAAAATCCCATTTCCAGTTGTTTTACCTCTATTACTATATTCACTACTTCTATAGTACAGTTAATTTAGACTTTGATTTCCATTTCCTAATAACTGCTTTTTTGACAGCCACCATAATTAGACTCAGCAACGCATTACTATGTCTAGGCAATTCTGATTCTGTATCATAGCTCAAAAAATAATTTCCTTAGTCATACCAATTTGCTCACCCAGTGTTTCTGATAGAGTATTCTGCTGGGAATTTTTAAAGTCTGCTAACTCATTACACTCCAAGAAAATATGTACCCAAGTACCTGTTTCTTCCCCATTACACCTCCTATATTTGTATCTACCTGCGGAAAGATTCTTTGGAGTCTACTTGGGGTATAAAAATACCTATGTAAACAATTCCATGCAAAGATCCTAAATCTTCCAGACTTTGTTGCATATTTGGGAAACATACATATACCCCCATTGTTTCTTTGTGAATTATCCAATCTCTCTTCCCAATCCTTTCTAACCTCCTCTGATTGATTCTTATAGTTACCATGCAATACCTAATATGCTCTACTAATTATTCATAGGTTCATGGGATGATACTAGTCTACTGGCTCAGAGGTCCAAGAACTTCACCCATGTTCCCATAAAGTCAGCACATGTTTCCCCTGTCCAGCATATAGAGCCAGCTTTTCTTGACTACCATCCCAATTACATCCTTGAATTTCTGAGTCCTTTATTCTCTTTGACAATTGCTCTATACATATTGCAAATAACAAAGGGGAAAGAGGACTCCCCTGCCTGGTTCCTCTGCTCAATCAGAAATTATCAAAGAAGAACCAAAAGAATTAACTGAAATTTTAAACATAAGCACATTTTTCTGGCCAGTTTAAAAGTAGCTTAAAGTAGCAGAAAAAAAATTCTGTGGATTGCGTTTATTTTACTTTTTGTGGATGGCAAAGTGTATTAAGATCATTCTTACTTTGTTTTTGTGGGAAAAAAGTGACTTTTAAAAATTCTGTTTGCTGTCATTATGCTGCTTGTTTTTTCCAGGAAAAGAGGCACCATTTTTTGGCTTGATTGTGAAAGAAACTACTGGTCTCATGGCCAGTCTTTCTTCCAGCTGCAAAAAAGAAAAAGTTAAGCAAACAGCCCTTACCACCACAGCAGGCTAACAATTTGTCTCAACCATAGGTGGGTGACTTTGTTGTGGCCAGAGCTGGTTCCTCAGACCACTCATCTTGAGGTGGTCCTAACAGAAGGAACAGGGAAGGCTTTCTTTTATTTATTTATTTGCAGTTGGTTTACCAGGATAGTCCATTGGGCCAAAATGAACCCGTTTTCAATGGAGTCCTGGGGAGAAAAGCTCCAAACAATCAAGGTTACAGTAGGTTATGAATGATAATTATACAAATGTAAAAAATATGAATGATAATTATACAATTTTAAAAAAACAATTCAAGCAAACAATAACAAACAGTACACAAACGTTACAACTAATACAAAGAAGTGATTGAAACTAAAAAAGGAATAGTGCAAAGTAAATATTTAGAAGTCATTTTGTCCTAGGATTCAAACACTTAAATGAGCAGCGTCATATATTCATGCAAATATCATAATAATATTCATGCAGATATCATAATAATAAGAATGTATGAGTTAGGAGTAATGAAACAGAAAATTGCTGGTGTAATCAGGGGAAGTAAGGAAGATGGGAAATGCCAGTGCTAGTTATGTGGGATGGGAGCAAGAGCATTCCCAGAGGGATACTAGATGAGAATGAAGAGATTTTTTAAAAATAAAATGGTTAGAGGTGATACGAATGGATGGTGGCAGGGAGTTCCAGAGGCATGCCAGACCATAGGATAGAAGATTTTTGCCTGGGGGACGAGTTGGTTTGTACACTTGTTTAGCATACCTCTCAACTGTACCAAATTCCTTGGCATTTACCGGTTTTGAGGGCAAAATAATGAGGTGCCACGATTTCTGAGTGGTCCCTTCAATTCCCAATTTTTTTTTTATTTACACATTTAAGTTATGGCTGATGTCATCACACATCACCAGAGTATCCTGCAATGTCATCAATGTGCAAGGGCGTGCGTGATGGCATCAGCTTCGTGAGGCAGTGCCTGACTGCCTGTCAGACTTGGAGATGGGGTATGAGTTTCAAACCATGGGTGGTGACGCTGACATTGCTAGTTGTTGTGAGAAGTATGTTACCCCACTTTTGGAACCTGAAAAGGTGGCAACCCTAGTGAAGAGAAACCTTACTCTGTGATGCTGAAATTATCCATGGTATATAAAATGATGGCATTACTAAAAAGAAAAAGTACATTCTCGCAAACTAACAAAAAAAAAAAAAAGCACTGTATGACAAAGTGAAAGTGATGTGCACTAACTCCGACGCTACCTGCAGCTGTCTCAGGTCTAACAAACAGAAGTGAGCTCAAACGAGTCACAGTCGAGCTATGGTAGCCCTCACACTTCAATTGGGGTGGCTGTAGCCTGGAATGGGAAATGAATGGAAGGGTTTGATTTGTGGTTGGGGCTGGAGAGGGGGCTCTTGTTTTTGCTCTGAGGTTAATTCCTTTGTATAGCTGCTAAATCTTGGGGAATGCTGTCCATGAAAAGTAGTTAAGATGTCCAAGACAGACAGCAAACAGAAAAAGTCTTTTGGCAAGAAACTCTTCAGGAGGGGTTCTGTGAGATCGGTGGGCAATTTTATCAGCAGGGTTCTCAAAACTCTGTCCACCTTATCAACATGCAACGGATGGTGAAAAAGATCATGTTGGGTTCAAAAGCTTTAGGTCTATGGGAAGGAAACTGTTTGCCAGTCTGATCTGAGTGGAACACCTGAGACGTTCTTATCATGCTTTAGGGACAGAGTAACTGGGGTAGCAGCTGGCTAAGCTGGTCCGAGCATTATGGACCTTGGAGTATACACCACAGAATAGCAACGAGTTTAAGGTAGGGTTACTGAACTCGAGTAGAGTTCCTGGGGAAACAATGACAACACAGTAACAGAGCAACGCAAATTTGTTTTTTGTGACCTCCGTTGATTTCATCATGACTTCTCTGCTTCAAGTATGAGATTAGTGAGCTGGAGCTCCTGTATTTTTACGTATTGTAAAACATTAAAAATTAATATATGCTGGTGTCGATTATATAGGTGTTTTGTGTGAACAGCTGTATAATGCACAATTTTGGAGATTTTCAATTTTTGGTATAGTTACAGTACTGATTCCCTTTATGTATTACATTTGTATACTGCATCTACTGTTTTTTTTTTTTTACAGTCGCCCAGTGTTATAATAGTTTTGACAACATTGGAATGCTAATTATCCTTGTGTTTTGCTTACAAGGTGTTTCCTATGCATTTTTGTTTCCACAATATGTTAATTTTCAAATGTCAGTACTGCACCTTTTTGTACTATGCCAATGCATTCTTGATTTCACTGTGTGCTTGTTACCTTATATTCATTATTTATTTTAGTTAGTATTGCCATATTTGGAGGTTGTGATTTCAATTTTTTTTGTCTTTGCTTTTTTGAAATATAGTGATTTCTAGATTTTGTGATTTCTACTTTGCAACCTAATGGCCTTGGACTAGTTTATTTGTTTATTTAGTTGGTTTACAGGGGTAGCACAGTGATCGCAACAGATCATTTGCAAGCACAACAGTCTGACTCCCATTATCTCCTTTAGGGCCCTTCTAATCCCCTTGGTTACTTTGAAGATTTCAATACCAATGGGAGTTAAATTCCACATCATGATGCCTGTTTTCCCCCATAGTTAAAGTCAGTCTAGAATATAAGCTTGTGTGTCTTACTTTATGTTCCTTCAGCTAATTACCCTAGGCATGTATTTTCATGCAGGTCTGGGTTTGTCATTGTGTTGTGGTAAGAAATATATCACCCTGAACTAACCTTGTATGTCACTGAATGGAGGGTAATCTGCAGGTTTAGCTCAGATTTTCTAAACGTCAATTTTTTTCTTGCTGTGAACTTCTGTACTTTTTCTCAAATTGAACTACATTTAGCATTAATGCTACATAATTTAGTATTAATTTCAATTATATGGAGGACTAATGTGGTATACAAAGGAACAGTTACATTCCTGCAGAAGATATACATACCTTTAAGTAGCATGTGGGCAACCTTGTATGTTTAACCACACCTGAGACATGGCTGAAATTAACCTATTATTCACAATGGTTACCATGTTCTTTAGTATGCTAAATTACTTTGTGTTTTCCCAGAGCTAGAGATACTGCAATTTTTTATGTTGAAAGCAAGACTACTCTCATTACATTAGGTATAAGCCCTGTCAGGCCACTGTTGTTCCATGTTTATGTAATTTAAAGGTGTAACTGTGGTATGAACCTTACAGAGCTGCTTTCCTATTTTAATGTCAAGTAAAAAAAAAAAAAAGATCCTAACGAGGAGAAGGCCAGTCACAGTGCTCTGTGGAATGCCATTGGTTCCTTGGCTGGGTCAGATATGACACCTCATATTCTTTCTTGTGTTATTTTATTTAGACAATATTTTATCCACTGGATAACAAAACCAGTGCTATTTATTATGCTTAAATTATCCTCAGCCATACCTCTCAACCTCTCAGAGCAAGAAATCTGGACAAAGTCAAAAATAATGGTGGGACAAAGGCCCATAAACAGGGACAGATTTTAAATACTGCTTCTGTAAACTCAAGATAGTTGCTAGAATAACACGGTTTGCATTACTATATATTTTCTGACGGGATATGAAGTCTGAAATTCAAATGTCTGCCATTATTTATTATTATTTAGTGACTTCAATCTTCATGTTGGTATCCCACAATCCCATTGAGTGGGTGGGGTCACATGATTATGTATGTAAATGTTATCTTAATCAGCATCCAGATTTCTGGCCATTTGTACCTACTTTTCATGGGCCTTTGTCCAGATATTTGATGTTTCCAGGTTGAGAGGTATGCTGTTTAGCCAGAATGTTGTGCTCATCCTTGTGGAAGCTATTGCTGCCGTTAAAAACCCTGCTGGACATATTTTTCCTGTCTAAAAGAAACAGAAAACTAAACATATAGCTATTCCTGCTAAAATTTTTCTAGACAGAAGTGGTTTACCAGATCTGGCTCAGGGTTAAATTAGAGTTGCCACCTTTTAAGATGACCAAAGTGGAACATGGGGGATGTGGCAATATGACACTGGCCACACCCTCCTCCATGACATCACCACAGGAGTGCTGAAGAAGATGCAGTTATAGGTACAACAGTGTGAAGTTATTACAGCATACTGAAATCTCACAAACCATTTAAATTATGCAGCTTTAACAGTAAAAGTGAAGCATTACTGCAAAACACGCACATATTACTCAGTTGTAACAGTAAGTAAACTTTACAGAAAAAACACTACTCATATTAAACAATTATGTTTACTGAAAAAAGGAAAACAATTCTTAAAATTGTACATATTACACTAACCTTGACTTTTCTGATAGCAATACAACTATAGCAGTAATTTACCCAGCACGATGCAATAAAGAACAGGCCCAACAGCAGCAGGCCATACTTGCACTATACTTAAAGCAGTACATTTTAAACTTATTAAAGACAGCATTAAAAATAAAATACACACATTTCCACTTATAAAAGGAAACTATAGTAAACAGCCACGAGAATAAGTACCTAGTAGAATAGCAAATGTACTACATTTACCTATGAACATATCCCCTCAAAAAATAAAATGTTATACAAACTCACTTTTAATAGTAGTTCTTGCAAGTCATCACTAATCAACCACAATAAAAAATACCCATAGCAGTACATCTTAAATTCTTGAAGACAGCATTAAAAAATAAATTGCACACATTTCCACCCAAAATGTGCAAAACTGCCCCAAAACATTTCCATCTGTAAATGCAAAGTACAATAAAACAGCCATAATAACATTAGAAACATATCAAGTACACTACATTTATCCATGAAGACTGCCCCATCAGAAATAATAATAAAAAAAAAAAAACTTCTACAAATGCATTTTAACCTTTACAAACGAAATCATCCCAAAACAACTATAGATTAAATTTATACATGTATAAATGTATGTACACACACACACACACACACACACACATATATATATATATATATATATATATATATATATATATATATATATATATATATGTGAATATATCCGCGGTGGTGGGGCTGCAGTAGCGTTGTCGCCTCACAGTAAGACGCTGTCCGGTTCGATTCTCAGCTAGAGCATCTTCTGCATGGAGACATGTGTGAATGGGCGTACCTTCGTTGAAGGTTGTGCGTCAGGGCTGCCAACTCGGCACATAAAAATCTACTGCCAATCATTAGAGGACCGGAGTTCGCTGTGGCAACCCCTAACCGGGAAAAAGCCGAAAGACACAACAATATATATATATATGTGTGTATGTATATATATATATATATATATATATATATATATATATATATATATATATATACACACATATATATATATATATATATATATATATATACATATACACACACACACACACATATACATATATAAAATTACACACATACACACACGTACATACTTCTTGTACCTTATAAACTACTACTTGCAAATCCCAAAATAACCATTACACCGATTTAATGCACCCATTTACCTCTAAACATTAAAAAGTTAAAAATTAAAATAAAACACAATATTCCCATTTTTATAAAAGCTAGAGCCATGAAATAGTATTTGTACTTACTTACCACTACAATCACAGTTTTTGCTGGGCTGGCTAGCTGGAGTGAGTGGTTGGCTGGCATGCTACTGTCACAACTTTTTCTGCCTACCTTTTTTTGAAAATCTTTAAAAAAATAGGTTTGTTCTGTAAAATAAATGAATAAATAAATAATGACCCCTTCATACCTCTCAACCCTTATCTTTACCCTTGTGAATATTCTTTTGCTTGCTGTTTTCTCCCCTTTTACACTTTCCTAACCACCTCATTTCCTCTGTTTTTATATACAGAACAGGGTTGGCACTTTGCTGTGCAAACCCACAGTGGTGCATCTGATGGATAATATGCCCCTCGTGTCAGAGAAATGTGCAATGTAGCTATGCAGCATTATATTGCATACATGAGTAAGCACTGAATGTGCTGCACTAGCCTGCCCTTGTTGTGATGTAGGTTACATTGGCCATGAACCCTACAGTAGTGCTGTCTCAGCTGTAAAGCAACACAACAATAGTTATCCCATTATCACTACACCTCACTTTAATTACATGGTCCTTTGTTCACTGTTGGTACTATGCCATGTCTAATACATATCTGAATACGTAAGTGGCTAGATTTGTGCTCTCTATGAATCCCATCACTAGTATTAAGATTATTTTTCACACTGGACATCCTACATGTCCTTATTACCAATCATTTTATTTCTTCTTATATCTGACCTCAGTTGTATAATGTCTGTCCCAAGCAATCTTGAAACCTACCATAATCCTTTTATTCCTAGGCACCTACTGGACACTCGTTCCATGGATACTACAACCACCTCTGCTAAAAAGGGAAAAAAATACTTGTTCACAGCAGATATGAACCTTTCCCTCACATAATTCCAATAGTTCCCAATTTTTAAATCACATCCTCCTTTCATAGATGATGACTTCTTAGATTAAGTTAATTCCTTTGAAGTACTAAAATATTTCTATCATATCCTTGACCTCTAATTTGTTCCAGGGTACCAGTACTGAGCTCCTTTAATCTGCAATGGCAGTATTCTGGTTAATAAGGCTTATTTGAGATATGACTATTGCTAACTAAGATAATACTCTATTGATATTTCTTCTAGTGCAGACAATGATGGACTTCTGTCACCCCTTTTCAGATGGCCTTTGTTTAGTTACTGACTTTGTACAGGTCTGGTCAAAGACTAGCGCACAGCATTTCAAAACTTGTCTCATTAGCTGCTTGCATGCCAAAAGCATATATTTATTTTTTAATAGTAACACTATTCCCTATGCATTCCAAAATGCATGGGGAATAGTGCTACTATTAAAAAATACCCACTCTTATCTGTCTGCCCCTGTCTCTCAATCTGACATCCTGTGTCAGCTCTATTGCACATATTTTTGTCTTCCACAAACTGGAATACCTTTTTTGTACAACTTCATTAGAAGTCCCACATACACAGATATTAAGTTACATATTAAAAGAAAAAAAATTAGTTTTCTTTTGTTAGTGGCTGTAGAAATGCTAATAACAAACTGCTCTACAGCTGCGGTCTTTGTAGGGTTCTTCCTGCCCTAATCCCCACCCCCTTCATGAACTCCAGCCAATTGCTGCACAATTTACAACATCCGGACCTAACAGAGAAAAACTCTGCCTGCAGGTCCAAGCTGGTGATGTAACTGAATTGGCATGAAAAAGCCAGAAGTATTTGCAGCTTTTCCATCCTGACTCAGTGCAAGCAAAAAGCAGAACTTTTCAGGTCCTACTGCTCTGCACAGTGGGCAAAGGAATAAGGTAGCTCAAACCATAAGTGTCCCACTGATAATGGGACGTGTGGCAACCTTAGGTCAAATTCAGACTACTAATCCTTCTTATAAGGTGGTTTCTGTCAGAAGAAAGAGGGATGCCTCTTTTCCTGAAGAGATTTAAGATGCTGAGTCTGGACAGGAAGATGGGATGGCCGCGGTGGTGCAGTGGTTAGCATTGCCACCTCACAGCAAGAGGATCTCTGGTTCGATCCTCGGCTGGGGTGCCTTCTGTGCGGAGTCTGCATGTCCTCCCTATGGTCGCGTGGGTTTCCTCCCATATCCCAAAGACATGCTGTAGGTGGACTGGACACTCAAAATTGGCCCTAGGCGTGAGTGCGTGCATGTGTGTGCCTTCTGTGGAAGGTTGGGTGCCGGGCTAGCAACTCGACACCGTAAAACTCCACTGCCAATCATTAGTGGACAGGTGATCTGTTGTGGCGACCCCTAACCGGGTAAAGCCAAAAGAAGAAGAAGGAGAAGTCTGGACAGGAAGATGAAGGGACAGATACATGCAAGGCTTTCCCTACAGATTTCTGTTTCAGATTCAGAGGCGAGCACAGTATCGGATTCTCTCTCTGGGTTTTTTTCTTATTATAGGACTATTTCCAGAATGTGTCAGTGTTTTGAGTGTGAGAACACTGAGGTTTCTCAGTCTCTCAGAAAATACTATGAGCTGTTACAGATGGAATTGCCAGAATTTCACCCATTCTAACAGGGCTGTCAGCTTTGGAAGATGTGTGTGTTACTGCCTTCAATTTACTTGACGTACAGCCTGCTGTCCCAAAAAGGCAGACAGATTGTATAAAGTTCCCCAGTCTTTTAAGTTTTTATACACTCATCCCAAACCTGACTTAGCAGTTACAGTTTTAGTCAACTCTACTGCTGCTAATCATTTAGTTAATTCCAACTGTACACTTTCTGACAAGGATGGCAAACAATATGCAAGTACAGGGGGAAAAGTGTATGCCTCTGTAACTTTGATTTTTTCAGAATTTTTAATCGTCAGGCTTATATTAAAGTTTATTCTGATTAAATGTGAAAGTCTGAGGTAAGTTTTGTCTGCAGTTTCTTCTGAGGAAAATCTGCTTTACAATGGTTTAATTTTGTCCATTTTACAGGTCACAAATCATTATTTAAAACATGTGTATGACTCTGTTGCTACTTCTTCCAGGGCTATGGCCAGTGGTACTGCATTCTTCTTTCTTATTTTTTATTTATTTATTTTTTTTACTTATGTTTTGCCAGTTGTACTGATTAGAGAAGGTTTGGTTGACTGTTATTAGAATGCCCCAGATATGTGAGAATTGAGACTTTAAAGTCTCCTTTGGCAAGAGACTTATTTTTGGGTCTCTCTGCTGCAAAGGTTATCAAAAAGTGTGATGAGGGGTAAGCTGATTGAGAGAATATGTAAGATTTTCAGCCCTACTCTTCCAAATTTTCTAAGGAAATCTCTAACCTCTCATCCGATTTTGGTAAGAAACAAAATAAACAGTCTCAACAAAATGCTGGTAAACAGACATTTAAAAAGAAATGGCAAGGTGATTCCAAAAAGAACCCAGGAACTCTCTCATGATGAAGGACAGTCCAGCAGGTCAGAATGACTATTTAAGGGACACTCCCCCCAGCAGTTGCTTTTCCTTTCCAAAAAGTCTGCATTTCCACTTTTATCTTTGGCAGCACATACTCAGATAAATGGGTTCTGAAGACCATTCATCTGGGTTACAAATGGCAGGGGAAGGTATACCTGTTTACCCCCCACACCACCTTCCTACAACACATAGTGTCCCAGGAAGTGACAGAACTAGTTCCCCCTTACCAAGTTGTGAATGTTTTTTATTGCCAAAGAAAGAAGATGCTTGGAGATCAGTTCTGAATCTTTTTTTCCTAAATCTATTTGTGATAGTGCCCAGGTTCAAAATGCTGTCCCTTCACAATCTGTTATCCCTTCTTCCTCATTTATGTTTCCTGGTAACACTACATTTAAAATATGCTTATCATCACATCTCTATTCATCTAGAGTTCAAGTGTTTCTTAAGATCGTGTAGGTCAGGATCACATTATCATTTCTCTGCCTTATCCTTTGGGCTGTCCACTTACTAAGACTGCTCACAAAATGTCTAGCTTCAGTTATAGCTCACTGCAGGCTACAGGGTATCCACATTTTTCCATATTTAAATTTGCATATCTTTGCAGAGACTTTTAACACGTGTTGAGAATCTCTTACTTAGGTGGGAACTGTTTTACACAAGCTGGGATTCCAAGAGAACACTCAAAAGTCTTTTTTGACTCCTTCACACTGGATTGTGTTCCTGGGATGTCAACTAGACAACTCAGTTTAAAAAACTTTCTTCCACAGGAGAAAAACAGATCATCTATATCTAGATCTATTCATAAGGTTTTCCATTCAGACTTCAGTCACTGGGACAGAATACCTCAAGATTTTGAGTCTCATGTCATCTATGACTTTCATGATACCCCTAGTAAGACTCCACATAAAAAAGGCACAATAATATCTGGTTTGTTTGGTCCCAGCACCAACAGCCTTTGTCTTTTCACATTCAAGTGTTGGGATTCGTCAGAAGAGAAATTAATTGGTGGAGTCAGCAAATATCCCTAAATCCAGGACTACCCTTCTCCCTTCCTGCTCTAATGCAGGCAGTCCCCACAGATCCCTTGGACTATGACTGGGGAGAAGTTTCATGAGGGATAAAAGTGCAAGGAGTGTGGGACAACAAAGGCAGACACAAGCCCATAAATATTAAAGAGGGGTCTGCCTTGATCAAGGCCCTCAGTTCTCTAAATCATCTTTCATCCACTGAACCTTTTCAAATTATTACAGACAGTACCATAAGTCATGTGATTCATCAACAAGCACGGCAGAACCAGGTCACACCCCATTTGCAGACTAGTGATGTTAGCTTGGGATATAGTTTCACATCATTATCTTACTCTGCAGGCATATTACATTCTGGGCTAGTGTTTCTCTGGTTTTGTAATGTTTGCATGAGTTACTAATAATCTACCCTTTCTTACTCCTCCATCGAGGTTCATTTATTGGCCATTACAACATGTCTGCCTATAGACCATCCTCTTCCAATGCAATCTCGTGTCAAAAGGTTTATGAAAGGGGTTTTACAATAAGCGACCTCCAAGAAAGCTAGAAGTTCCTCCTTGAGATCTTAATTTGAAGTTACAAAAGCGAACACTTGCTCCATTTGAACCAGCTCATTTGGCTTACTTGAGGTTCTTAACATGGGAAACTGTTTTCCACATCGCTCTGCCCTCTGCAAGAAGGGTTTCGTAGTTGCAAGCTGTTATGGTGAGTCAACCCTATCTTATTTTCCACAGAGACAGGGTTTCTTTGAGAACTAATCCTTCTTGTATGCCTCAAGTGGTATCCAAGTTCAATTTAAGCCAAACAATCCATCTCCCCATTGTCTTTCTTGAAGCTAAAAATGAGGGAGAAAGGATAATTCATACCTTGGATGTCCACAGACAGCTCAGTTATATCTTGACAGAACAAAATCTTTCAGATCTTCGGATCAGTTTTCATTTCTAGTTATGGTAAGAACAAGGGACAACCTGTATCAAAGCAGACTATGCCTATTACCTTCTGTTATTCTCACCACAACACAACTATTCCAGGCATGGTCAAGGCCCATTCTGCCAGGACCTTGTATTCTTCTATGTCTTCTTGGAAAGGGCTGGATTCTAGAAGTATTCTAGAAGCAGCAATTTGGTCCTCTCCACATACTTTTACAAAGCACTACAAGTCTGATTCCTTCTCTAGGTCTATATCAGGCTTTGCCACAACCATTATCCAGGGATTCCTAGACCCTTCTCCTTCCAACTCCTAGATGTAGTAAACTATGGTAATCTATGCATATAGTTAAGGCTACTGCAGCAGTGATCAATATGATGAACATGGTACAGTTGTGTAAGCAATCTTACCATAGGTTTATAAGGTAGGTACTAGGCTATCAGCCCAAGGGCCTACTTAAGCCGAGCCAGCAAGGTTCCATAGCTTACTCCACCCAAGAAAGTTATTTTCCTGTGCTACTGTCCAGCAGAGACACAGAAGTGATCCCCGGAGTGTATTTCCTATTTCCTATCCACTCATCAAGATTTTTCTTGAAGAGTGCTAATGAAGAACTTTGCTTGACATAGATGGGTAGCTTGTTCCAGAGTATAGGAAGTCTCTGGGACAGGAATCTATCCCTCCAGCATGTCCTGTTTATTGTGGTGACAAAGTTTAGGTCCCTAGAGCGTGTAGCTCAGAGGGATTGGTATTTCTTTAGGTGTAGCATGTCCAACAGCTCTAGGTTTGGTATAGCTTTATATGTTAGGCAGAGATCACCTCGGAGTAGGCGATATGCTACGGAGTAAAGCTGGAGTTTTTTTGAGGCAGTCAGTGTAGGGCATTTGTTTGAGGCCAGTAATCCTCTTTGTGAGGTACTTCTGTGGCCTTTCCAGCTGCTGCAGATGTCTTCATAGATTATAGATTCATAGATTAGTACCAGGCTAACTTCCCTTTTGGGCCATTTGAAGCCTAGCCAGTTACCCCATGTGAGAATCAAACCCTGCACCTTGTGTCCTTAAGGTAAACACCTTAACCATTATGCTATCCTCCCACCCTCTTGTGAGGTACATTCCAAAAGGGGCGTTGTACTCTATAATGGGTCTAATGAGTGATGAGTAGAGGGGAACGATGACCTCTTTTCTCCTGGATGAGAACCCTTTTATGATGAGGTGTGCCATGTAGGAGGAGTTCCTGACTACTGTGGCGATGTGACTATCAAAGGAGAGACTACTGTCCACCTGGGTCCCAAGGTCACTTATCACGCATTCGGTGCTAAGTAGATTGCTCCCTATGTGGTAGTTCATGGGTACAAAGTTTTTACCAAAGGGGATGACACTGCACTTTTTGGCATTGAGCTTGAAGCCATGGCTCTAACACCAAGCATCTGTCTCAGTGAGGCCCTTCTGTAGGATGTCCACATCATTTGGGGACTTGACTATGGCTTCTAGTTTGCAGTCATCTGCGAACTTCATTAGCCAGAGGCCTTCTGTCTTAGCCTGTACTTCAGAGAAGTAGATACCAAATAGGAGAGGTCCCAGGATGGAAACCTGTGGTACTCCACTTGTCACTGCTTTGAGGTCAGATTTGGAGTCTGCAACTTTTATTGTGTGGGTTCTGTCAGTGAGCCAGTTGGCAACCCATCTTGTGACGTAGGAATAACAGTAGATGTTTGAATGATCACTGCTGTAGTAGCTGTTCCCTTCTTCTACTGTCCTTTTTGTTTTTTGATTATGCCAGGGTATATAAATATGTATATATTTTTACTCCTAGCTATGTCCTCTCATAGCTTAGCCTCCACCTCATACCTCTCAACCAAACCAAATTCCTCAGAATTTACCAGTTTTGAGGGTAAAATAATGGGGTGCCACATATTTCTGAGTGGCCCCTTTAAATCCCGATTTTATTCTTTTTTTACAATTTTTAGTTACAGCTGAAGTCATCACCCATCGCCAGCACATCCAGCAATGTCATCAACCTGCAGGGACATGCGTGATGGCATCAGCTTTGTGAGCCTAACTGCCTGCCAGACTCATTGTAGACTTGGTGTGGCCTCTGATGAGTGCTGGGGTGATATTTTTGTACATTTCTTTGGTTAGCTATTTACAGTTATATGTAGAAAGGCAATGTAACCTCTTCTATGTTATGTTTATGTTGTCTGATGTATGTAAAATATTTTAATGCTGTACCCAAAGGTTTTTAATTGAGTTCTTACTTAGCAGTTGAAATGTTTACTTTGTTGACCATTTTGGATTATCTACTTAGTTGACAGGTTACCCCCCCACCCCCCATGAGCAAAATGATGGCTTCTATGACTTTTTACCCCATTCCATATGCATTTACTTGTTGTTGCACTTATCTTAACAGAGTGTTTGCTGTGTTTAAAATAAATAAAGATTGTGCATGGCACTTCAAATTATTCAGTGTGTCCCAGTGATGTCTTGTTTATAAAACTGTGGTGGGTTGCTTTTTCTTCATAGTACTTCAGCTGTTTTAAACTGATAAGGTAACAGGACATTCTAACGGAGGGCAGCCTACTGTTTAATAGCTGAGAATTTGTATTAAGTTATATTTTATACCTTTTGTAGACGTGTGTAGCCATGTATCTTATGTCAGTTTCCCTAAACCAGCATATTTATTTTATTAGTTTGGGAGGGGCACTCACCACTGGATTGGGTAAGTGTCTAGTTCAGATTTGCTCTTAAATGTTCAAGTTTCATAATTTCATAGTTTCATAGTTTCATAGTATAGTACTAGGCTATCTGCCCTGGGGCATTTGTAAGCCTAGCCATAGTGATGTGGCTTTTGCCACCCCATGAAATGGTACAAAAATGTACAGAATAAATCTAGAATACTGTGCCTCTGTCTAGTAGTGACACAGTGAAGGTCCCCTTATATAATAGAATTAGTTTACTGTGCCCCTGTCTAGCAGTGACACAGATGTGACCCCTGGGGTAAACTTACGATCTCCCATCCACTCATCAAGATTTCTCTTGAAGAGAGTCAGTGAGGGGCTCTGCCTAATACGAACTGGGATCCTGTTCCAAAGCATGGGAAGCCTCTGGGTTATGAATCTATCCCTCCAGCATGTCCTATTCATACTTGTGCCGAGGTTTAAGTCTTTAGCTCTCGTGGTCCTGATGGATTTGGATTTTTTGAGGTGGAGCATGTCCATCAGATCCTGATTGGACATGGCCTTGTGTGTCAGGCAGAGATCACCTCTGAGCAGGCGGTATGCTACTGAATAGAGCTGAAGTTTCTTTAGTCTGGCAGAATAAGACATATGTTGGAGACCCTTGATCCTTTTGGTGAGGTACTTTTGTGGTCTCTCCAGCTGTTGCAAGTGCCGGGTGAGGTACATACCAAATGGGGCATTGTACTCAATCATGGGTCTGATGAGGGAGGAATATAGGGGTACAATGACATCCTTGGATCTGGATGTGAAACCCTTCATGATGAGGTGTGCAAGGTAGAATGTTTTTCTAACCAATTTGGCAACGTGGGTGTCAAATGAGAGGTCGCTGTCTACTTGGGTCCCTAGGTCTCTGATTACTTTTTCCGTACTCAGTGGGTTGCTGTCTATGTGATAATTTGTGGGTACTTTGTTTTTCCAAAGGGATGACTATACATTTTTGGCATTTAGTTTAAGGCCGTGACTACGGCACCAGTTGTCCATTTCAGTGAGGCCTTTTGTAGGATGTGTGTATCTGCTGGTGTATCGACTATGGCGCCTAGTTTGCAGTCATCTGCGAACTTTGTCAGCCACAGCCCTCCCATGTTTGCTTTAACATCTGAGAAATAAATGCCGAACAAGAGGGGTCCCAGGACAGATCCCTGTGGGACACCACTTGTGACTGGCTTTGAGTCTGACATTGCTCCAGCGATTTTAACTTTATGGGTTCTGTCCTTTAGCCAGTTTGCAACCCATCTAGTGACATAAGAGTTTACTTTTAAGCTGTTTAGCTTATCTATGATGCCTGAGTGGGGTATTGTGTCAAAGGCCTTAGCCTAGTCCAGGTATGCTGTATGGACTGCTTTGCCCTCATCAATGGCTCTAGTGACTGTTTCGAAAAAGTCAACCAGGTTTAAAAGGCAGGATCTGCCCTTTACAAAGCCGAACTGGGTGGGGTCAAGCGTCTGTAGGTCCCCTATTTCTCCGTTTATGAGTTCCATAATGATTCTTTCCATAGCTTTGCAGACCAGGCTAGTCAAGCTTATGGGGCGGTAGTTTCCAGGGTCTGTAGAGGCACCCCCCTTGTGAAGTGGGACCACTGTTGCTGTACACCAGTGTTCAGGTACATATCCCGAAGTAAGGCTAAGGTTAAATAGCATTTTTATGTGTGGGTTTAGCTCCTCTTGGAGTTCACGTAACACGCACCCCGGGATACCGTCAGGTCCCATTGATGCTGTGTTTTTTGCTTTGTTTAGGGCGGTTCTCACTTGGACATCTGAGATGACAGGGAGATTACATTCAGCTGGGATAAGTATTTCTTCTTTTGGGCCTGAAGGAGGCGAGAAATTTGCACTGAACCTGTCAGCCAGAGTGTTAGCAATATCTGTGGGTTCAGTGTATTTTTTGTTGTGAATCAACTCTGCGCATATCTGAGGGTTTCCACGTTTCTAACATAGCTGAAGAAGGCTTTGTGGTTATCTTTAGTGTCCTTAGCAATTTTTCTCTCAAAGTTTGCCTTGGATGTTTTTATGAGAGAATGTAGTTTTCTGCTAATGTTGATCAGAGATGTCTTCCCTTCATGGGATTTCGCTCTGACGTGCAGTAGCTTCCTTCTTTGTTATACAATTTGTTTATGGCTGAGGTCCACCAGACAGGATGCTTACATTTGGTGGAGAGGGACTTGGATTTGTTTGGGATTGCATGATCCATGCATTCTTGGAGATGTCCATAGAAAGCATTTGTGAAGGATTCGGCATTGTGGGATGTGGTATCCACTGGCACAGTGGGCTTAAAGGATACCATCTCAGTCTTAAGAAGAGTGAAGTCTGCTTTTGAGAAGTTTTTCACTGTGGTCTTTTTTGCTGGGGTGGAGGTGGGATATGTATATCCAGGGTGATTAGTTTGTGGTCAGATCTCACTAGTGAGGGGTATACTTCCGGTGTGGAGCATTTTGTCCCCATGTTTGTGATGATCAGGTCTAGTATATTATCTCCCCTAGTGGGAGAGGTGACTAGTTGTTCCAGTGCATTTGAATTTATGAATTCCAGGAACCTTTGGGCTAGGGTATTAGGGCTAGAATAATGTACCCAATCTATGTTTGGGTAGTTGAAGTCTCCCAGTATGATGGTATTTTGTGATACATTGATATCCTCCAATGTCTCCAGGAAGGCTGAGTGGGGTTCTTGTGATTGGGAGGGTGGTCTGTAACATGCTACCAGTTGTATAGCAGTTTTGCCTATGGTTAGTTGCACCTGTATGGTCTCTGATGCTTCATGTGTTGCTACTAACCTGGAGGTGTGGGTGTCCTTTATGAATATGGACACTCCCCCTCCCTTTGTGGTTCGGCCCGGGTTTTGGGGCCGAAAAGCATGATACGAGGTATAGCCTGGTAGTGCTGGGGTGCTCTCAGGAGCCTTGAATCAGGTTTCAGTTACTGCACAGACGTCGATGTTCTCCATGCTGAGGAGTGCATCAAGTGCCTGCATTTTGAGATTTAGACTTCTGGCGTTGAGCAGCATTACCCTTAGTTTTTTTCCATTTTTGTTTTCTAAGGAGGTGGGTTTGTCTTTTGAGCCTTGCCTAAAAAAGGCACTATGGGGGTGGCAAGAGCCTTAGCCAATATCCGGAAGCCCAGTGGTGACAGGTGAAAGCCATCCCTTGCGAAGCAGCGTGGTTTGTCCAACATATCATCCCAGGCAGACAGACATTGGATCCCCTTAGAATGACACCAGTACTTGAGCCAATTGTTAAAGCTGATCATCTTGTCTTTGTATTGTGGTATCATTCTTGGTGAGGGCAAGATGCTGCTCAGGGTCAGGGTCATACCAGCCTGGGCTACATAATCGGAGAGCTCCTCTATATCTCTTTTCATGTAGTCCAGGGAGGTACGTCTCAGGTCATTCGCACCAGCATGGACAATGACAGAGTCATATTTGTACTTGCTTTGGAGTGACCTGAGTGCGTGTGTTATGTGGCGGATCCTAGCTCCCGATAGACAGCTCACAGTCACCTTCTCCTTGTTCAGCCTGGTCAGTGGGACATCAGTGTGTCTGACTATGGAGTCACCTATTACAAGTGTATCAGGCAAGGTGTTTGGCCTTAAGGGCTGCGATTGGTCGACACACTGATTTATTGAAGTATGTGTTGCATGTGTTTTGTTTTGAGGTGGTGGATTTTTGGATGTCTGCTTTGGGAGCCTCTGTTGTTTTGGTAAGTTTTTTATTAGAGCCTCCGAGTATGTCTTTGTGTTTTTATGTGTTTGGTTTGCAATTGTGGTAGGTCTATGTGGGACTGGGATTGTTGTGTGTGTGGTTGCCATCTCCTCCTGTCTGGTCATGCCAGCCCTGAGTTGACAGAGTTCAGCCTCCAGTTTGGCTATATAGTTGCATCTCTCACATGTATTTGTGTTTGTTGGGAGGAGGAGAGGGTTGTCTGTGTACATGAGACAATTGTAGCATTGTCTCAAGATGCCCAGATTGACCAGCTGAACTGGAGACGATGCCAGTAATCTACCACGCGACATGCTAGAACAGTATAAGGGAGTGGTGTACCTTTAAGGGAAGTGGGTATTCACAGGGGTGGTAAGTAGATGTAGTGCTTTACTTAGTACGAGAGTGCTTACTTAGTAGAGAAGTATTGAGAACAAGTGCTAGGCTTATAATACAGTGAGTAGTCTGGTTATACTAAGAGTAGAGCTTCCTTAAGGGAAAATTTGAAGAACAGACTTGGCGGAGCCAGAAAAAGTTTAACCGGCGCTGCGCTATGCGTACGACCGCACAAAGCCGTACAAACGTGGATTTTAAACAGTGAACTACAAAAGAGCTGGAAATGGTCCCAAACAACCAATTACTACAGCTTCTTGTGCTGAGGTCACTTCCCCCAAGGACAGGTAGGCTGCTCAAGGCTCCCCACTCCCACTGGTGAGCAAAGAAACTTCCTTCTATCCAAGTAAGGTAATGGACAACACAGGAACTACACCACAGCCCAGAATACAGCAATGCCTGTAAACTGGTCTAAACTAGTCAAGGAAGGCAGGAAAACAAGGATTACTTTTTTGTTTTTTTGGTAGAAACACACAGAAAATGCAGAAACAGTGATAAATTAGTTACACAGGCTAGCACACTTTAGTGGGCAGCCTCCACAGTTAAATTAAACAAACAAACAAGCAAACTTTCGATCAAATTCGACTAAGTGCTCTTATTCTGCATTTATTACTGCTTGTTAGTAGGCTGATTTGTTTGCTGTCCTAAGCATCTCAGTTTTGATTTTAGCACTTGTGCTTCAGGCCAGTTATTGTATATTTAGGGTTTTTGTGGTCTACACTCTTGTGGACAAACCCTTATCAAATCCTGCTCTCCATAAGTCCGCCAAGTATTCAGAACACTATGTCTGGACAATTCAAATTAGCTTTTCCTGCCAGACTGGTTGACATGGGCATACCGAGACAGTGTAGCAACTATCTCATCTTCACGGACAGTCCTCTTTCTCCTAGTACTTAATTCTTCTACTTGCAAGAAATGCATCTACATTAGTAAGCTGGAATCCATGCTCTCTTGCACCAAAGTCAGTACTTTTGACAAAGAGGAGATTGCCAGCACAAACACCACACCACCCATATCACACAGCCAAGCACAACACACACTGACCCATGCAGGGAACTTCAATAAAAAATTACCTAAACAACAGAGACCCCCAAAACACACTCACAAACATTCCACACACAAAACCAATCACATCACACACAGTAGGCAACATATCAACATCTCACAAACACAGCCCATTAGGCATAACAATGAACCAAACATACTAGTCATTGGCGACTCAATAGTGAGACACACTGATGTCCCCCTCACAAGGCTCAACAAGGAGAAGGTCATGGTTAGCTGTCTATCAGGTGCCAGAATCCACCACATCATGCGCGCACTGAAGTCTCTCCACACCAGGTACAAGTATGACTCTGTCATTGTCCATGTTGGTGTGAATGACTTGAGACATACCTCCCTGGACTATATGAAGGGAGACATGACTGAGCTCTCAGAGTATGTGTCCCAGGCAAACGAAAAAAAACAATCCAGGCAGCTCAAGGCACAAATAAACTACGAAATTTATTTGGTAAGCGCTTTTGGAAGAATCAATGCTCTTCCTTCTTCAGACACCTACAACCAATAACAGAATCACTTAAATACACAATACAACTTCATTAATCAATTATTCAATAAAATCTAATGGACATGTTCATTCTTAAAGACACATTAATATAAAACCTTATTTATCTAAAAAGAATGCGGAGAGAAGCAGGAAGAAACACACATTATATAACTAATTAATATTCATCAAAAATGCAAAACCAGATTCATATTTACCTTCATAAAAAATCAATAAATGAATATATATACACATATAAATGTGAATGTAGTTATTTAAACTAACTCAAAGGTTGAATAGTTCTACCTCCTTAAAGCTAATTTTTTGAGGCAGCATTTAATGGACACTGTCTCATTTAGACCCGGTGGTAAATAAGAGGCAGTCAAAACTTGCCATCTTATGTGTCCCAGGCAGGTATGACCCTAGCCCTAAGTAGCATCCTACCTTCACCAACAAAAACAACTGATCAACAATTGGCTTAGTTTCTGGTGTCTTTCTAAGGGGATCCAGTATCTGTCTGCCTGGGATGACATGGTTGACAGGCCTCGATGCTTTGCCAGAGATGGGCTCCACCTGTCACCCCTGGGGTTCCGAATCTTGACCAAGGCTCTTGCCACCTCCATTGTGCCTTTTTTAGGCTATGCCCCAAAGACAAATCTTTCAACATAAAAGATCTGTCTAAAAGCAAATTGATGGTCATGCTGCTTAATGCTAGGAGCCTTAACCTGAAAATGCACTCACTGGAGGCTCTCCTAACACTGGAAGATGCCGATGTCAGTGCGGTCACGGAAACTTGGTTTGGGCTGCAGAGAGCACCCCTGCCTTACCAGGCTATACCTGATTCCACACTTTCTGACCCCAAAACGAGGTCGGAAAGACTAAGGGTGGTGGAGTCTCTATCTTCATTAAGGACAGGCATACATCCAGACTAGTTTGCCAGCATGAAGCACTAGAATTACTCCAGGTGCAACTGACAGTTGGCAAGACGCCCATTCAAGTTATAGCCAGCTACAGATCCCCCCCATGACTGAGGACACCCACTCCTCCTACCTGGATCTACTTGACTCCATCAAGGTACTCCCTAACACCCTGATCCTTGGTGACTTCAACTACCCCACTACAGACTGGGTGAACTATTCCTGCACTAATGCACTAACCCAAAGATTCCTTGACTTCATCAGTTCTAATGCACTAGACCAACTCGTCTTATCCCCCACAAGGGGAGATAACATTCTGGACTTAGTTCTCACCAACATAGACAACTGTTGCACCACTCCCATAGTAGGTTCTTCCCTGGTGAGATCACATCATGGGTCTGTCTCATTCAAAGTTTCTATCCCACCCAACCCCTCCCCAGCCATAACCAGGCTAAAAAACTTTTCAAAAGCTGACTATAATCTCCTAAGGGAGGGTATCAGTAGCTTCACAACACCACCCTCCTCAGAGGATAAAGACAACTATGCTGAACAGTATGCCAATGCAGTATACAAGCACCTGTACAACTGCATGGACTCAGCCAAATGCAACAGAACTAAAACCAGTCACCTCCAGAAAACACAAACCCGTCTGGTGGACATCCTCTATCAACACACTTTACAACAAAGGAAGAAACTGTTGTCCAAGGGTAAAAAGGAACAAATTCCAATTTGGAAAAACTCCCTCCTCAGCCTCAACAAGCAAATTAGATCCCTAGTGAAAACCTCCAAAGCCAGTTATGAGTTGAAACTAGCCTCCAAAACAAAGGGAAACCACAAGTCCTTCAGTTATGTCAGGAACCTCCATGGCAAAGCCCAGGGTTGTTCAGATTTAGTACTTAATGCTACCACTCACACTGATCCTGTTGACATAGCCAACCTGCTAGCTGATAGGTTCTGTGCAAACTTCATCCCCCTATCCCTCCCAAGGCCCATTTGACATCCCTGATACTTGCCCCACACCTCACATCTCTGTTGATCAAGTGTTAAATGCCCTATCCAAGGCAAAGAACACAGCTTCCATGAGACCTGATAGTACTCCAGGCTGTATTGTGACCATCTCCAGCAAGAACTAGCTTCGCCATTGAGCACCTTATTCAACCACAGCCTAATTACAGGCTTCATTCCAGCAGAGTGTAGAACTGCCACTGTCATCCCCTTGCACAAAGGTGGCGTCACTACTGACCTGGGAAACAATTGCTTCATTAGCTTGACAAGTCTGATCTGTAAAACCATGAAGTGTATTATTATGGATCTCATAAACAAGGACAGAGGAAATCTCCAAGCACTTGCCCCACCCAATTCAGATTCATCAGGGGCAGATCTTGCCTACTGCACCTAGCGACTTCTTTGAGACTGTCACCAAGGCCCTGGATGAGGGAAAGTCAGTACATACATCTTACCTTGTCTTGCCCAAGGACTTTGACACAATCCCCCACTTGGCCATCATTGAAAAGCTAATGTAACTTGGCGTAAATCCCTGTCTCATCAGGTGGGTGGCCAACTGGCTCACCGATAGGACCCACAAGGTCAAAAATGGCGCCACCACCTCTGACAGCAGACCTGTCACTAGTGGTGCTCCCCAGGGATTAGTCCTGGGACTCCTACTGTTTGCCATCTACTTCTCAGAGGTCTAGGCAAAGGACAAAGGGCCTATGGCTGACCAAGTTTGCGGATGACTGTAAGTTGGGTGCTGTCACTGACTCCCCAAATTAAGTTAACATACTGCAAGAGGCTCTCACAGCTACAAATAACTGGTGCCAAAGGCATGGCCTAAGTTAAATGCAAGAAAATGTATTATCAAACCATATGGGAAAAACATGGCCCCTACGGATTACCACAACAACACCAACCCCCAAGCACACAACCTATGTTGAGAGACCTGGGTACTCAGGTTGACAACAATCACATTCGACCCTGATTTGGCGGCAGTGGTCAGAAAAGCCTTTTACTTTGTTCACTTCATAAGTAAAGGGATTTCAACCAGAAAAAAGGAGGTTTATTATCTCTCTGTACTCTTCCCTGATTAAGCCTATAACTGAGAATAACACCTGTACCAACTGGACAGGCCACAGAAATACCACACAAAGAGAACCCATGGCCTCCAATATCTGTCCTATGTGGACAGGCTCAAATCAATATCACTCTACTCAGTATCATACAGATTGCTCAGAAGTGATCTGTGTCTCACCTACAAGGCAATATTGGACCCTGCCCTACTAGAGATGCTCCATATCTGTATGTGTAACCCACTGCACATCACCCACTCCATGGGCCTAAATCTACTATGCAACATCAACAAAACCTACTGGAGAGACAGGTTTGCCACCCAGAGGCTGCCTCATCTCTGGAATAGACTTCCCATACAGTGGATATCAAAAGTGTACACACGTCTGTTAAAATGCCAGGTTTTTCTGATATAAAAAAAATGAGACCATAATAAATAATTTCAAAACTTTTCCCACCTTTAATGTGACCTTTAACCTGTACAATTCAACTGAAAAACATGTCTGTTAGGGGAAAAATATAAAAAATAAAAAACTTACAATAAGCTGATTGCACAAGTGTGCACACTCTTAAACTAAAACTTTGTTGAAGCACCTTTTGATTAATTACAGCATTCAGTCTTCTTGGGTACACATCTGCCATCAATTAAAGAGACTCTGATTATCCCCAAATAAAGTTCTGCTGTCCTAGTAGGATTTTCCTGACATTTACTCAGTTGTCTGCTACAGCAAAAGCCATGGTTCACAGAGAGCTTACAAAGCATCAAAGGGATCTCATTGTTGAAAGGTATCGGTCAGGAGAAGGGTACAAAAAAATTTCCACAACACTGGCTATACCATGGCACACAGTGAAGATGATCATCAAAAAGTGGAGAAAATACGGGACAACAGTGAAGCTGCAAAGAACTGGATGTCCCTCCAAAACTGATGCAAAGACAAGATGAAAACTGGTCAGGGAGGCTGCCAAGAGGCCTACAGCAACACTGAAGGTGCTGCAGGATTTTCTGGCAAGTACTGGTTGTGTACTACATGTGACAACAATCTCCTGTATTCTCCATATGTCTGGACTATGGGGTAGGGTTGCAAGACGGAAGCCTTTTCTTGCACAGAGAAACATACAGGTATGGCTAAAATTTGCAAAACAATACATCAAGTCTCCCAAAAGCATGTGGGAAATATGGTATGGTGAGACCAAGGTTGAACTTTCTGGCCACAATTCCAAAAGGTACGTTTGGCACAAAAACAACACTTCGCATCACCAAAAGGACACCATCCTCACGGTGAAGCATGGTAGTGGCAGTATCATGCTTTTGGGTTGCTTTTCTTTAGCTGGAACTGGGCCTTTAGTCAAGGTGGAGGAAATTATGAACAGTTCCAAATACAAGTCACTTTTGGCCCAAAATATTCAGGCATCTGCTAGAAAGATGAAGATGAAGAGGAATTTCACCTTTCAACACAATGACTGCAAGCATACATCCAAATCAACAGAAGAATGGCTTCACCAGAAGAAAATTAAAGATTTGTAATGGCCCAGCCAGAGCCCAGACCTAAATCCAATAGAAAATCTGTGGGGTGACCTGAAGAGGGCTGTGCACAGGAAATGCCCTCACAATCTGACAGATTTGGAACACTTTTGCAAGGAAGAGTGGGCAAATATTGCCAAGTCAAGATGCGCCATGCTGACAGACTCCTACCCAAGAAGACTGAATGTTGTAATTAAATCAAAAGGTGCTTCAACAATGTATTAGTTAAAGGGTGTGCACACTTATGCAACCAGCTTATTGTACATTTTTTATTTTTTATATTTTTCCCCTAATAGATTTGTTTGTTTTTCAATTGAATTGTACAGGTTATAGGTCACATTAAAGGTGGGAAAAGTTTTGAAATGATTTATCGTGGTCTCATTTTTTTATATAGGTTCATAGTTAGGTACTGGGCTATCTGCCTGAAGGCATATATTAGCCCAAGCACATTGTGCGGTATTCACCGCCCCTTTAGTTAGTTCCCTAGGCCCTTGATCTAGCAGCTAGTACCCTTAGTCTCTATCTAGTAGAGCTGTTGGTATGATCTCTGGTGTGAACTTTCTGTTACCCATCCACTCGTCAAGATTCCTCTTGAAGAGTGATAGTGAGGGGCTCTGTCTTATGTAGATCGGGACCTTGTTCCATAGCAAGGGAAGTCTTTGCGAAGGGAATCTATCCCTCCAGCATGTTCTATTCATTGTTGTGCTGAGGTTTATATCCCTAGAGCGTGTAGCTCAAGCAGATTTGGTTTTGCTAAGATGGAGCATGTTCAACAGTTCTGGGTTGGACATGGCTCTGTATGTTAGACAGAGATCGCCACTGAGAAAGCAGTATGACACAGAGAAAAGCCTTAGTTTTTTCAATCATGCTGCATAGGGCAACTGTTTGAGGCCAGTAATCCTCTTAGTGAGGTACCTCTGTGGGTCTGATGAGTAGAGGGGCACCACTACATCCTTAGATCTTGATGCAAACCCTTTCGTGATCAGATGGGTCACATAGAAGGATTTTCTAACCACCTTGGCAACATGGTTATCAAAGGAAAGCTGACTATCTACTTGGGTCCCTAGATCCCTTATTACTTCTTCAGATTTCAGGGGGTTACCTCCTATGTGGTAGTTCGCGGGTACTCTGTTTTTTCCAAAGGGGATTACTACGCATTTTTTAGCATTTAGCTTGAGACCATGGCTTTGACACCATGCATCAGTCTCATTAAGGCCCTTCTGGAGGATATCCATGTTGGCCGGAGACTCGATTATAACACCCAGTTTGCAGTCGTCCGCAAACTTGGTCAGCCACAGCCCTTCAGTGCTTGCCTGTACTTCTGAGAAGTATATGCCAAACAGGAGGGGCCCCAGGACAGAGCCCTGAGGCACACCACTCATTACTGGTCTGGATTTGAACATAGATCCCGCTACTCTTACTTTGTGGGATCTGTCTGAGAGCCAGTTTGCGATCCATCTTCTGACATAAGGGTTTATGCCCAGGTTGGTGAGTTTATCAATAATACCCGAATGGGGAATGGTGTCAAATGCTTTAGCAAGGTCAAGGTAAGCTGTGTGTACCTCCTTTCCCTTATCTAGAGCCTGAGTAACTGTCTCAAAGAAGTCCACCAGGTTCAGGAGGCATGATCTGCCCTTGATGAAGCCGAACTGTGTGGGGTCAAGTGTTTGGAGGTTCCCAATCTCTCCATTTATGAGTTCCATAATGATTCGCTCCATTGCCTTACAGATCAGACTGGTCAGGCTTATTGGTCGGTAGTTCCCAGGGTCATCTGTGGGCCCACCCTTGTGCAGCAGAACCACCGTTGTTGTGCGCCATTCTATGGGCACATATCCTGTCGAGAGGCTGAGACTGAACAGGGTATTCAGATGTGGGGTTAATTCATTTTGGAGCTTGCGTATGACATAGCCCGGGACACCATCTGGTCCCATGGAGGCAGTGTTTTTAGCTTTAGATAGAGCCTTATTAACAACGTATCAGTAATAATTGGAGTTACACAATCCGCTGGAATAGTAATAGGCCCTGTAGGTGGTGAGGGGGGGGGGGAGAGAAATTTGCACTGAACCTGTCAGTCAAGATGTTGGCAATGTCAGTGGGGTCAGTGTATTTTGTTCCATTTTGTACTAGCTCACAACAGACCTGAGTGTTGCCATTTAGGTTTTTGACGTAACCATAGAAGGCCTTATGGTTATCCTTGGCATTCTTGGCAACTTTCTTTTCAAAATTGGCTTTAGTTGACTTGATGAGGGCCCTCAATTTCTTACTAATGCTGATCAGGGATGATTTCTCTACTTGAGATTTGGCCTTTTTTTGTATAAGTCTCCTCCTTTTATTGTATAGTTTGCTTATGGCCGGGGTCCACCAGACTGGTTTCTGCTTGCTTGAGGAAGGAGTCTTGGTTTTATTTGGGATAGCACGGTCCATGCAATGCTGAAGATGTATATAAAGTGCCTTGGTGTAGGATTCTGCATCCTGGATATCATTATCCTTCCGCAAGGGAATAGTGAAGCTTTCCACTTCTGACGCAAGTAGTTTGAAGTTTGCTTTGGAAAGGTTTTTTACGATGGTTTCTTTGACTGGGGGAGGTGGAGGGGTGAGGATGTCCAGGGTTATCAGTTTGTGGTCTGATCTGACCAGAGAGGGAGTGATAACGGGTGTGGTACAATGAGCACCCATATTTGTGATGACTAAATCCAATATGTTGACCCCTCTAGTGGGAGAACATACCAGTTGTTCAAGTGCATTTGAATTTATAAATTCTATGAACCGCTGGGCATAGGAGTTAGAACTTTGGTAGTTCACCCAGTCTATACCAGGGTAGTTGAAATCACCCAAAATTATGGTGTTGGGTAGGACCTTTATATTTTCCAATACCTCAAGGAATGCTGAGTGAGCATCTTGGGACATGGTGGGTGATCTATAACAGGCTATGACTTGAAATGTGGTTTTGCCTGCTGATAGTTGCATATGGATGATCTCTGGGGCATCATGCTGTGCCACTAACCTGGAGATGTGGGTATCCTTGATGAATATGGATACACCTCCGCCCTTTGTACTGTGATCCGGTAACTGAGGCCAGAAGGTATGATATGAATTGTAACCTGGTAGTGCTGGGGTGCTCTCTGGAGCCTTGAACCAGGTTTCCATCACTGCACAAACATCGATTTTCTCCATACTGAGGAGTGCCTCGAGTGCGTGCATTTTGAGGTTGAGACTTCTGGCGTTGAGTAGCATTACCCTTAGTTTTTGGTTACCTGTGCTGGTTACAGTGGTTGGTTTGTCCTTTGACCCTTGCCTAAAAAAGGCACTATGGGGACGGCAAGAGCCTTGGCCAGTATTCGAAAGCCTACGGGTGACAGGTGCAAACCATTTCTGGTGAAACAGTGAGGCTTGTCTATCATGTCATCCCAGGCAGACATACACTGGATCCCCTTAGAATGACACCAGAAGCTTAGCCAATTGTTGAAATTGATCATTTTGTCTTTGTATTGTGGTATCACTCTAGGTGAAGGTAGTATGCTACTCAAGGTCAGGGTCATACCAGCTTGGGCTACACGATCAGAGAATCTCCTCAATGTCTCTTTTCATGTAGTCCAGGGAGGTATGTCTTAGATCATTCACACAAACATGTACAATGACAGCGTCATACTTGTACTTGTTCTGGAGTGACCTAAGTGCCTGTGTTATGTGGCGGATCCTAGCACCCGACAGGCAGTTGACAGTAACCTTCTCCTTGTTCAGCCTGGTGAGTGGAACATCTGTGTGCCTTACTATAGAGTCTCCTATTACTAGCGTGTTGGATATGGTGTTTTGCCTTAGGGGCTGTCGTGAGGCACACTGCTGAGGTGAATTATGTGTTTTCTGGCTTGTGTTTGGAGGTGCAGGTTGCTTGCTTGTCTGCTTTGGAGGGCCCTGTTTCTTTTTCAGATTGGCACCTAGTGCCTCCGAATATGTTTTTGTGTATTTATGTGTATGTTTTGCCGGTGCTTGTTTTGTAGATCCATGTGTGACTGGTGGTGTGATGCTAGTGTGTCTCTTCTCCTCTTGACTGTCTGTTACAGTCATGGGTTGAGAGCGCTTTGCCTCCAGTCTGGCTGTGTATCTGCATCTCTCACAAGTGTTTGTGTCTAGAGGTAAGAGGAGAGGGTTGTCTATATACATGAGGCAGTTGTGACATTGCCGCAGGATGCCCAATTCCACCAGATGAACTGGAGAGTACACCTGAAGCTGACCTCTGGACATGCTTGGAAAAGTAAATTTCACTTGTCTTGCGGGCAATCGAGGGTCTTATGCTGTATTATAATAGTGCTGTCTAGGAGATTTGGAAAATAATAGTGCTGTCTAGGAGATTTGGGCAAGTGCTGATTTGGGTTATGCAAGTGCTGCAATAAGAGCAGTTGATCTGAAGCACTTGAGTTGAGGCTTGCCTAGTTCTAAGGGAAAATTTGCAGCACAGACTTTGTGGAGCCAGGAATAGTATACCCAGCTAACCGGTGCTGCCCGATGCTGCTCTGTGTGCAAGACCGCGCAAAAAGAGAGTTGCAGGGTTTTAGAGAGAGAGAGAGATCAAGGAGTTTGGAATTGACCCAAAATGGCCAATAAAACTACAGTTTCTAGGCAGTAGCCACTCCTACAGGGACAGGCAGGCAGCTCAGTGTTAACCACTGCCACTGGTGAACACAGAGACTTCCCTTTAGCCCAAGTAAGCATTGGCCTTCAAGAAACTTACAAACAGTTCAGAACAGCAACTCTGTAACTGAACTTTTTTTTTAAATTATAGAAAGTGGGAAAATAGCAAGATTTTTTTGTTTTTGTTTAAGGACAGCAGAGACACACAAGTAGCAAACTAGTCAGGACAGTGCAATAAATGACCCCAACACGTGTGTGCTAGGTCAGAGGCAGGTAAAATGCAATTTTAAGAAAAATGATTTTAAATTAAGTGCAACACAAAAAATGCAATAAACAAGCTCTAGGTATGTTCTAAATACTGTTTCTAACACAGATATCAACTTTTGCAAGCAAGAAAATGCCGAAAAGTAGGCGGCAGTGCATTTTTTCTAAGAAATAAAACAGAAGAAAATACTTAAAATCTCAAAAGTGGCTCCTTTCTTCTCTCAGCATTTTCTCCTCTTGGTAGGTGCTTCAGCAACAACTATCAAGCCTGGAAAGACGCCAAAACCACGGTGGCTGCAGGGTTTTAAGAGAAAGAGAGATCAAGGAGTTTGGAACTGACCCAAAATGGCCAATAAAACTACAACTATGACAAAAATCTGGCATTTTAACAGGGGTGTGTACACTTTTTACATCCATTGTACATGTCAAACAGAGTACCTCACTGACCCTCTTCAAGCGCAACCTTGATGAGTGGATGGGAAACCACAAGTTTGTCCCAGGGGTTCCACCTTTGTCCCTCATTGACAGGGGTGACAGGTGCTGACTGTGGGTTCTATTCTATGGATAAACTCTTGGCTAGGCTTGTAAGGGCCGAGGGCCATTAGCCTAGTAACCTCCTACTATCCTATGACAAATTATATCACAGTTAACTGTGCATCCTAACTGCCAGGGACAAATCCAGAAATAATGAAGAACAAATGCCCCTAGCCAGTGTTATGTTTTAAAATTGTATCGGCATTGTTAGAGGAAAAATGCATCTATCATGATTATTCTCCACAAAATGCATATTAACTTAGAGTTTCTGCACAAATAAATGTTAAATAAATACGTATGATAAAAATAATATGTAATATACAATCCATAGTTATGTAAACCACAGATACTTGCTATAGTTCTAAGTGTTTCACAACTGCATTCTAATATCAATCTGTAAAATAAATTAACAGATGCCTGAAGGTAAAGAAAGTGCTGAAGGGGTTAAAGGATGTGCTCTGGTCTACAGAGTCTCGAATGCTCAGGAAGGGAGGAAAGTACACAGTGTGAAAGAGATTTTGTTTTATGTGAGTTCAGACCTTCTCAGGCTGGGATGGGTAGTTACAAAGAATGTTGGGGAGATAAAATGTTACTGGTACTGAAATTTACAAGGTCAGAAAATAACATTGGTTGCCAGACCAGGTGGTTTGTTTTTTTCTAAAACATTACTGTTACTAAAAACATGATTTTTAAGTATTCACGAGCAGCATTAAGAGAGAAGCATGAGGGTCTGCAGAGACCCTATTTGTTAAATTAAATGAAACATCACAATTTGTTATCAGAAACATGCATGCAAAAATGTATAAAAATTATATGTTTTTGCTGTGTGGTAAGACTGGTTTGGAAGCATTGTGAGGGCAGTCTCTGAGTGCTGACATATGTGGATTTAAATGAAATGTTTTGCACATCCTGAAGTTATTCTTGACTCAAAACTAAAAGGTAAATAATGTTATTTATATATATATATATATATATATATATATATCTTTTAAACTGCACTTTAACAGTATTAACTTACAGGTTTGTCAGAACTGAAGAATGTAAAGTAACATACATATTTATGAAGTAAGCTTACCTTGTATGTGTGACTGTCATAAGTACAGTTCATACATTTTTCCCCAAAACTCACTTTTAAGAGGCAGTAGGAGAGACAGAGCACAGTATTACTCCGAAATCGGGAGAATCCCTGAAATCGAGGACAGTTGATAAGCATTAAGTCCATATCTGTTCTACTCATTTTTTTCCTGCACAGATGTCAGACTGTGTGTGCATTGTGTCTGGGGAATTATTATTCAGACCATTTTATGAAGTATGTATGTGTGAGGCATTGTAGCTGTGCCTATGTGTTGGCTTTTTGTTTTGCTCATTACCTGTCACTTTGGATATCAGTGGTTTTTTGTTTACTGTGCTTTTTCTTAGAATGATGACAAATAATTTACAAAATAATCTGTTATGGTGAATTATAACCAATTGGTTAAATGAGGTGTTCTGTTGCAGACCCTTTGTTGGTAGTTTACTGAAGAGGCTTAAGGCTATGTTTGATGCACATACACCTTGAATCAGTATTGATTTTGATTTATTGCAACCCCTACTCACCTCCTGCTGTGATCTGAGAAAGTCAGTTGGGCTCACCTCAGGATGACTGCCTGGTTAACTGTTCATGAATCCGTGCTCTATGCCAGTTAACAAATATTTTTTTAAACATAAATTTCTTCACTTTTTTAATAAGTCCAATACTTGTAGCTGTTGAAATGCCTGGTATGTCAGTTACAACACACAAAACACACACAAACAATAACCTTGGTGAAATTAAAATGGGTAGTGGTTTTTACTAAGTAGAGGAGTAAATTTGTTTTTTGTTAAGATGCCGTTAACATTTTTAGCACTTCTTTTAAAGGGGATCTTAATTTCATGGTGTTTGTATAAGACACAGTAATGCTGGTTTAAGAGGTTGTGTAAGGCCTTTTGAGGCAATATTTTTGAAAATGGAGGGTGAAGAAAGAAATGGTACTACTTTGTTTAACAGCTGTACATGACTGGTCCTGTTGTAGTGAATGCTAGTTTATTAAGCTAGTGACATAAAATGATACAAGTAAGTTTTGATAAATACCGTAAACAAGAAAGGGCTTTCATCTTAAAAGATTTTTTAACACTCACATTTTATCATTCTGAAGGGGCTGCAGTAAATGTATTCAGAAAATAACAACAAACAGAGCAAATTAATCTGGTGAGAGGAATCATTGTAAACATCACAGCCCATGTTCCCGCATTTCCTGTACCTGTTTAACCCTCCATAATGCAGTCGGAATGAACCTACAAGTGGCATCTCACAACTGGGAGTGACAAAGTTTGGCCCTGCCCTGCCTGGGAAGCACAGATTATGTATTTTTCTTGGTTGCACCCACTCTAACCACTTGCTTGTGAATGAACTCTGCAGCACTGTATTAGTTTTATTTATTTACATTTTGGTTACCAGAGGGTAGACACCAATATTTTGTCGTTAGAGCACAGTATCATGCAGTGACAGCAGCATAAATGGCATAACCCTGTCTACAACAGCAGCAAAACACTACTTTCATAGTTTTATGTGGGATTTTCCTTCTCGAGACAACTGCAGGTAGACTGGAAATATTGTCATAGGATTTTTTTCTTTTAATAGCGAGAGCCACACACCTCTATACCTCAGAACTGTCCAGATTTTCACAGAATGTCCAGATATTTTCATCTTATTTTTTTTGTCTGTTCCTCATAAAAAATGTGATTTTCTAGCAAATAACTTGGGCTCAAAGTCACTAAATAATGGCATTTACTGGAGTTTCAGACTTGCAATACATGCTAGCATAAAACCTGTTATTCTTCAATACATGCTAGCATTAAAACCTGTTATTCTTTCTAATTTTATGAGTAATATTTAAAATATGTCCAAAGTTTTAGTCCTCCCCCCATTATTTTTGACTTTGTCCAGATTTCTTGCGCCAAGAGGTTGAGAGTTACAAAACAAATTCTAGGACATATTTTAAATATTCATTTTAGCCTCTTAGAAGATGGCTTGAAGAACATAATTTAAGAGGAAAAGGCCAAAAAATGAGATGCAAAAAATCTGGAGCGTAGATTGGTATATGAATGAGTACTGTGTATTAACGTTTGTTTACAGCCATATAACTGACTTCTTGCAGACTGAACCATTTAACTTGCAGTGCGTAATGTGCTTTAAACTCTGGACTGTTACTTTGGAGAATATTTTTAATAGCTATTGTCTTTCATCATTTAGAATGGTACTGTAAATTTCATGTTAGGAGGTCTATGTGTTTTTTGTAATAATTTCACGGTATTTAAAAAGCTTCCACTTTGTCTATTCTGTGAGCCCTCAGGAGTCAGGCCAATGCCCAGCAGATTTGCTAGGTTTGTAAACAAAGAGAGGAGTTTTTGGTCACTGGATTGCAATGACTGACTGAGAACATAGTTGTGTAGAATGTACTTTAGTTTTATACAAGCTCAAAGTTTTATACAAGTCCAAATGTTAATACAGATAAAACGGTATTGTTATGGTTATATTTTGTTATTAAATATTAATGTAGCAGTTCATTTTATTTTTATAAAAGAAAACTGCAGTTTAGTTTTATACAAGTTCAAATGTTAATATAAATAAAATGCAATTGTTCTGGTTATATTTTGTGTTTAATATTTTGTCTGTTCTTCAATTTGTGTTTGAATGTTGGTATCCCACAATTCCACTGGAGTGGGTGGGGTTACATAATTATGTATGCAATTTTTATGTTAAACAGCACCCAGATTTTTGGCTAGTTGTTCCCATTTTTCACTGACCTTTTTCCAGATTTTTGATGTTTCCAGGTTGACAAGTATGCTCAGTTGGCATGAAATGTCTGAAAGTTCTGATATTCAAAACTGTGATTTTAGGCAGCTCAGCTTAAGCTGTCTAACAGTTTGAGTGCTTGGAAGGTACCCTGAAGCTTTGGAAGTCGACCAGTCATTATATCCTTGGCAAGACATAACACATATAACTAAAAGTACTATAGCAGTGACCATTCAAACATCCACTGTTCATATAACTAAAACTACTATAGCAGTGACCATTCAAACATCCACTGTTCATAGGTTCATAGATGTTTACTAGGCTAACGACCACAAGGGCCTTTTTAAACCTAGCCATGCATCCCAAATCTCTGACAAGTTCTGATACCCTTGATAAGTGAAGCATGGGCCTGGGAGATGAGCCATTTACAGGTTACCCAATTGCATTAGAGACATAGGGTCAAACCAGGGATGAATTTCTAGTTTCCCATCCAATTGTCCAAGCTGCACTTAAATTGGATTAGGGAGGAACTCTGCTTCACATGGATGGACAGTAAGTTCCATAGACTGGGTAGTATCACGGATACATATCTATCTCTCCAGAAGATCCTATTTATATCACAGGCAAAGTTTATGTCTGTAGAATGGGTAATTCTGGTACTGTTTGTTTTGTGGATATGAAGGAGGTCTATCAGAGTGGGGTCTGACAATGCCCTGTGTGCCAGGCATAGATCTCCCCTCAAAAGCATGTAGGAGACAGACTACAGGGGTAGGGCCTTCAGGCAGTCGGCATAGGACATATCACTTATGCCCTGTATTCTTTTAGTGAGGAACCGCTGTGGACGTTCCAAATGTTGGATATACTTGGTTAGGTTCATACCAAAGGGGGTATTGTACTCAATGATAGGTATGATGAATGCTGAATGCAGTAGAACAATGACGTCCTTGGACTTAGATGCCATACCTTTGTTTATAAGTTGCACAACATAGAATGATTTCCTCACCACTGTATACACATGATGATCAAAGGCTAGATTACTATCTATGTGTGCCCCTAAGTCCCTGACTACTGGGTCAACTCTAAGTGGTGCATTGTCAATATGATATTTACCAGGGATGGATGACTTCCCAAGGGATACTATTATGCATTTCTTGACATTTAGTTTTAGTCCATGGCTCTGACACTAGTTGTTTGCCTGTGTCAGCCCCTCCTGGAGAACATTTGTGTCAATATGAGATTCAATGGCAGCTCCTAATTTGCAATCATCTGCAAATTTAGTCAGCCAGAGACCAATGACATTGGCCCTGACTTCTGAGAAGTAAATGCCTAAAAGGAGCAGCCCAAGGACTGATCCCTGAGGGACTCCACTTGTGACTGGCCTCTTTGTAGAGGTGGACTCCCCAATTCTAACTTCCTGGGTCCAGTCTGAGAGCCAGTCGGCTATCCACTGAGTGACATACCAGTTTCTACCTAACCTCTTGAGCTTGTCAACAATGCCCGAGTGGAGTACTGTGTAAAATGCCTTGGCTGGTCAAGGTAGACAGTATAAACGATTTTGCCTTCATCCATTGCTTTGGTGACCTTCTCACAGAAGTCCACCAGGTTGAGTAGGCATGATCTGCCCTTGATGAATCCAAACTGGGTTGGGTCCGGTATCTGGAGGTTTACTATATCTCTGTTGATCATCTCCATGATTATTCTTTACATGGCTTTGCACAGAAGACTAGTAAGACTTATGGTTCTGTAGTTTCCAGGGTCTGTAGATGGCCCATGTTTGTGCAGAGGGATGACTGTTGCCTTTCCCCATTCATGAGGCACAAAGCCTGTTTGGAGGCTACAGTTAAATAGTAATTCCAGAGGCCCTTATAGGTCATGTTTCATGCTATTTAGAAGGAATCGTGGGATATCGTCTGGGCCCTTGATGCAGTGTTCTTCGTCTTAGAGAGAGCATTAAGGACCTGTTCCCTAGTGATAGTAGGGGAGTTATATTTGATGATATTTCCTGATGGAAGGTTCAGGAGGAGAGAGGAGTAAAGTTGGAGCTGAATTTATCAGCCAAGAGGTTTTCTATATCTTCTGGCTCAGTAGAGGTGGCTCCATTTACAATAAGCTCCGCACACAATTATGTATTGCCTTTGAGGTTGCGGACATAGCTAAATAATGCTTTGTGTTTGTCCTTGGCCTGGGAGGGTTGCTTTGGTAGAGCTTATTTGTCCTCTGAGTTGTTTGTTTAGTTTGATGAGAGTGCTTTCATCCTTCTGAGTGCTGTACCTCCTATTTTTTGCCATGATTGTCTTCCTCCTGTTATACATCCGACTGATTTTGTGATTCCACTAGGGTGGCTTTTTTTTTTTTTTTAGTTAGTTCTGTACTTCTTCCTGGTGGGTACAGCTGCCTCTATGCAGCTATTAACATGCTTGTACAGGGTTTCTGTGAACAGTTCTGCATAGGCAGAAGTGTCCTCAGGGTTTATGGGGGCTTGAAATTTTGCCAGTTTCTCACTTAATAGCGGGAGGTTAGCCTTAGAATAGTTCCTGAATATTCCCGATTTAGCTGGGGGTCAAGGTTTTATTTTTACTTCAAAGGAGACCATTTTGTGGTCTGACCTTACCAGAAAAGGCATTACAGTATGGGGTGTGCAGCAGTGTCCCATATTAGTGAAAACCAGATCTAGTATGGTTGCACCCCTGGTCAGTGCACTGACTATCTGGTCCAGGGAGTTTGTGTTTACAAAATCCAGGAATCTCTGTGCATGTACGTTTGATGTCATACAGGATTCCCAGTTAATAGCGGGGTAATTAAAGTCACCCGTGAATACAGTTGGATGGTTAGTGTTTCTAATAAGTTTAAATATATGGTATGGGTTTCCTGGGTCATAGAGGAGGAACCTATAGCTTGCAAGGAAGTGGTACTGGATTTTACCTATGGTGATTTGAACATGTCAAGTGCATTGTCCTGTTTGACCAGTCTTGAAGTATAATTATTTTTGATATAAATAGAGACACCTCCACTTTTAGTCCCTGCCTGTGAAGTAGCTGGTCTAAATGTGTGGAAGGCATTATAACCTTGTACTGTTGGTGTGCTCACCGCAGCTTTAAACCACATCTCAGTGACCGTACAGACATCAACATTCTCTAGGGTAAAGAGAGCTTCTAGGGAGTGGGTTTTTTGTTGACACCTAGCAATGAGCAGTAATACCTTTAGATTTTCTTGGTTTTGATTTGCTACATTGGAAGTATTTTCAGTTTGGCATTGCCTAAAAAAGGCACTATGGGGGAAGACAATGTTTTAGCTAATATTCAAAAGCCTAGAGGGAATAGGTGCAGACCATCCCTGGCAAAGCAGCGTGGTCTATTGATCATCTCCTTCCATGCTGACAAATATTGCACCCCCTTAGAATGTCACCAGAAACCAAGCCAATCATTAAAGTCAATCATCTTTTGTTTGTACTGTGGCATCATCCTTGGAGAAGGTAAAATGCTGCTCAATGATAGGCTCATACCAGCCTGAGATACATATTCTGACAGCTTTATGATGCATCTCTTCATGTAGTCTCGGGAGGTACATCTCTGGTCATTTACTTCCACATGGACTATGACTGAGTCATATTGGTAATTGTGGATGAATGACCTGAATGCATGCATAATGTGGTGGATCCTAGATACTGATAAGCAACTGACCGTAACTGTCTCCTTACTCAGTTGGCGAGAGGGACATCAGTGTATCTCACGATGGAATCTCCAATGACTAGAATGTTGGACTGTGTGGTGACTTGCCTTATGGGCTTAGAGGTAGATGCTCCATGACTTGTAGCTCATGTGCTGATGTGGGTGTTGTTTGGAAAGAACACATTTGGGGCTGCTGAGGGTATTTCTTATGTGTTCTTTGTCTAGGAGGTCTTTCTGGTTTAGGAAGGTTACATTTAAGTGCCTCAGCATATGGAGGTCAATATGTCTACTTTGAATTGTGTGTGATGGGTACAGCATGTGTACTACTGACAACCTTATTGACATCAGGAGTACTTTTATGAGAGAGCTTTGCCTCCAGTGACATTGTGTAAATACATCTCTCACATACCATATCAGTTTGAGAATTAACTGATTGTCAGTAAACATGAGGCAATTTCTACATTGCCTCAGGATGCGCACATCCACCAAGCTAGTAACCGAGACAGTAGGAAATTTCATATCCATGGCAGCAGACCCTTTTATATTTATTAGACTATTGGAGTGAGAATGTCAATCACTGTCAGGAGTATCAGGTTTGCAACTACGTGGACAGTGCTTGTCACTGCAAACAAACTAGTTGTCCTGTGTGCAACTAGATATTGGAGAAATTTCAGTTTGTGCTTCTACAGGAAAAATGTCACTCAAGGTGTCTGAGTCTGTACAGAGCCTGCCAAACACTTGAGGGGAAACTAATACATAGACCCTGAAAATTTAAGGCTGAAGTATTTAGGCAGATATTCTGAAGTTAGAAACAAATCATCAGTGCTTACTGAAAACAAAGACTTGGATTGTCAAGAATGATGAAAAGAGGGGAGTCGCACGAACGGCTACTACTAATGCTGGTCTCCCCACAGCTTCACTCTGCTGGGATACAATGTTCCTTTGCTTCTTCTCTCACCAGAAGCAAAATGTTAGCACCAATCCCAAGAAGAGAAGTAGGCCACAGCCTGTTTGGTGATCCACAGTCTTGTTCCAGATGATGCAAGGGTCTGTAGGTTTGTAGCCTTTTTCTGGTAGATGCCTCGAATAGCAACCAGACCAATTAGGTACGTTAAGTACAGACACTCACTCTCCAACCAGAAGCAGTCAGGAATCAATGCACTCTGCTCCTACTTTCATCAGGATCAGAATATAATCACAGATTCCAAGCTGTCACCTATAAAGCAGTTACTAGGCTTTCTGGTGATCAGCAGTCTCCAGGAAATAATGTCACTGTACTCCTTCTCTCACCAGGAGAAAACAGAAGCACTAAATCCCAAGATGACTACTGAGAGGCAGAATGTGGGCTCTCCAGTAACTGGTGGTCTTGCAATAGATGCTTAAAGGTAAGATGAAGAAAATGGTTTATCCTAAACACTGCAGTGTGCACTAAGCAGTTAGATATGAAAGTGGGTAACTTAAGTTTTAGCTGTCTAAAAAGTTATGTTTTAGTGAAGAACCAATATTTTTAAAAGAGCAAGAAAGACTGAAAGAAGTGGGCACTTTTGTATTCTTATACTATGGAATACAGTAGGATGGCCAATAAATTTAAATAGTTGAAAGGGAGTGATTTCACAAAATGATAATTTTGTGATTACTCACACCAGCCAGTAAAAGGAGAGAGGAAACGAGACATATGGTCAGATTAACATAAGGGACAGACAACTAGAAGGACAGTGGTGTTTAAAAACACAACAGTTACACAGTGGGAGGGCGAGAAAAAATTCTGTCTGACTCAAAAGAGACAGAGCTGTGGTCTCTTTTCAAGTTTTAATAGGCAGTTAAAAGCAGAATACAAGTAAAACACGGTGTAAAGAAAACAAATCACAGTATAAAAAATAGAAAAAGACAATAAAGTAATAGAAAATACAAGAAATACAAAGCAAACTAACCGTTCCCTCACAACAAGTTGAAGCAGAGTCTGGGTGAGCCTTTCCAGTAAAGCTATGGAAGATTGGTAAGATTACTTACACAGCCGTACTTTCTGCATTATTAAATGTATTTAAATACTGAACCTGTAGGGAAAACTGGGGTAGATGCATAGGGATTGTACAATTTAAATGTTTATTCAATATATAATAAGCTGTTAGTAACATAATGTATTTTACATTCATCTTCAAAAATATACTTAGTATATAAAGGACATCAGAAGTAGATGAATATTTTTCATTTCGATCATTTCAGTTTTTTCTCAACCATTTTTACTGAAAGTTTCAAGAATACAAGCAGCACTGCTGTGTTTCAAACAAAATGTATTACTTACAAGAAAGTACTATTACAGCTAAACAGCAGATAACCAAGTCAATGTACCTTACTTTTTGGTGTAAATGGCACATTTGCATATATTATAATGTGGCCGTGCATGTTCCTTTCTCCAAGTCACATTCTCCCTCCATTCCCATTCTCATTCTAAGAAATCCTCTGGTAACATTACTTAAAAGGGTATATCCTCTTAGTTTTCTTTGCTCTCCAGTGTACCAGGAAGACACTTAAATGTTATAACCTCCTTTCGCACAAATTGCCGTATTTTCTTCAGTTTGGATAATTCCTACTTTGAATACCTTCTATCTGATTAATTATTGGTATTACCCCACTTCTCCATTTCCTTATTTCCTTACACTTACTAAAATGTTATCCTTTTTTGTAATCTTCCCTGCTACCTCTTTTGAGAATCATTTACACAGTTTTGTTTACAAAAACATTCAAATGGGCATGATATGGTATGCTTTTTTACACAGTTCGCCATCTGCTTCTATACCCACCCCTGACAAAGTCAACCTGCCTGAAGTGCAACACTCTTACTTTCACGTGGTTTGACTTTTCAGCTTTATTTACTGCGAGCCATATGGCTAAGCAATCACTCTCCCTAGCTGGTTGTCAGTTTCTACACGCTTGTATCAGTGGAGTGTACCTTGTCAACAATATGGACAAATACATTAATATTCCTTTATCCATCAGAATTTGAAATTGTCATATTCAAGTGTTTCCTCTCAAAGTTTAGCTGTAAACAGCATGTGTATGATCAAGCTCCTTGTAAAACACAATGAGCAAAGTCCTAATCATCAACAGTACTCACTTTTTTAAAAATATTCTGTTTTTCTCCTTTTCTCAGTGCCTTGCCGTTTTCCTCCATTATTTTTTAGTCATATCTCTTGCCTCCAGGTGACCCATGGCGTTGCATTTCAACCTTGTTTCCCTGTTACTTTTGTAATTCATTCCAATTTGTGCAGACATCACTTCTCTTCAAAATATAATACATTTCTAGCCCTGAAATACTTTTCCCAATGCTTAAATGTTAATACCTTCAAGCAAAATGTTGCATACAGTGAAATAATGGCAGTAAGACGTCATGAAGTGTACACAAGCACCAAAACAATTAAATACTGTTTTAAGCACATAAAAAATTCCCAATCTTTAAATCCTTACACTTTACTTAAAATGTCTCAAAATTACTATTTTTTTCTCACAAAAAGCCACAGTATCAATAACTAACTATGTTGTAAAAACAGCAGTTTCTGATGAGAAAATTCTGATATTAATAAAATTGCCATTACTCTTTAAAAAAATCAAAATATTTTAAAAGGTGATAGTTTCTGTGTGGAAGGGTTCCCCTATGAGGGCTTATCTGACAGAAATGAAGTCTGAAGCCAACTGATGCTCCTGTGAAGGCTCAGAGCTGCTCTCCCTGGAGGGGGCAAGAAAGCACTGCAGTTGTCTATACTCTGACTGCTGATTCCACTACAAGGGACTAGTGCTAATCGGCAAAGTGTACATGTGGGAGAAAGCCAAACTTTTTGAAAAATGTCCTGTCATTGTATCTTGGACTGGATACAAATCAAATCGACAAAGGCTACTGCAGTCATGAGAATGACAAACATCTACTAATATCCTGTGACTTCTTCACCAAATGTACCACAGTCTGCATTGCAGTCACTGCTTGACCATTAGACTGCAATAGTTGAGGCTAGATGGATTACAGTTAAATTATTAATAGGCTGCTTTCAACTTAGCACTAGAATGCTCTGGACCATTATCTGCTACAGCTGCATATCTTAAAAGTATAGCTTTTACTGTACTAATTACACTTTGACTCACTGGATCACTTAAATGCATGCAAATTTTGAATAGCAGCACAGATCTGATACATGCATTTTACTGATAATGGAATAAATCTATACCAATCTTAACTCTGTTGCTTTCCTCAGAAAGAATGATGCAAAATTGCACCTCCTGGGCTACTGCTGACATAGGTATTACAGCACAGCTCTAAACTACTAGCTCTACCTACACAGACACTGCAGTGAAAATAACATATGCATTTTAATTATTCCCAAATAAGACTTCTGCATTTCTTCCAGTATTTTTTTCAGCTGATTTGGGGGCACCATTTCATTTACATTGAACAACACATCACTCACTGTCTCTTGCTGACTAAATCTGTAGACGACTGCAATCTAGGAGTAGTCAGTGAATCCTCAAATGACTTGGCCAGCCTGCAGGAAGGCTTGTCCCAAATAAATAACCAGTCCCAAAATCATAGACTGAGACTAAAGGCCAAAAATGCTTTATTGTATCTTTTGGGAAGCCATCTACTCCAAGGAACTACCACACTGACAATACGGCCCTAAGAGTTGACCCAGTTATTTGGGATCTAGGAATGTATGTGGACAGAGTCCTACCTTTCGATCATGTGCCCACTATTTAGAGAAAGTTCCTCTATACTGTACAGCTTATAAACAAAGGGCTTGTGTCTAGATGTAGACGTCATTGTCACCCTTTACGCAACCCTCATAAGTCCAATCATTAAGCATAATGTCCCTTTGGTACGTATCTATCCAGACACTTGCACAGCTGGAATGCCCATAGAGATACTTTAATAAAAGGATGCAAAGCATAAACAATATGTTCTACATGGACTGGCTCAAAGCTCTATCACTATACTCAGTATCCTACAGACTGCTAAGTGGTGACCTGTGTTTGGCATACATGGTATCCTCCCATCCAACACTGATGGATTAACTCCTCATCAGCAAGTCAAATGGCATCATAAATACCCTGCCTACAGATTTAAATGTCTTCTGCAACATCAACAGAACAGTTTGTAAGGACAGATATACCTCTTTCAGGATACTGTTGCTCTGGAATAAATTCCCCATCTATGTAAAACAAAGCTCATCTATGTCCATACCCAAGCGTACATTGGATCTATGAATGGGAAACAGAAAATTTACCCCAGCACTGCCCCTATACTACTAATGAAAACAGACAGCTCCTAAATGCTTCATCCCATGCAGAGGTCCCTTCAAATTATCTATGGAATGTTCCTAGTTATTCTCACTAGGAGTAATATTTAAATACTGAGCTTGGAATGGGTAAGGTCAGTCTTAACACCGAATGGGATAGGCTAATTCATGCACCAAAAGGGAAACTATCTAGGATTAAAATGGCCCACAAGGGCAGTTAGCCTAGTACTTCCTGTAAGCCTATGAACCTATAAGACAACCACTCTGCTACAGGCCCCATGAGGAGCTCAGTGTCTCTCCAACCTAACACCACTCTAAGTATTCAGCTGCTTTACCACCTTTATCTTTTATCCAACCGGTGGATACATTGTTATAAGAAAAGCGCAGTCCGGGTCTGAACTGTCTGCAAACAGAAACAGCTAAAGTTAACTTTGAACCTAACACCACTCTAAGTATTCAGCTGCTTTACCACCTTTATCTTTTATCCAACCGGTGGATACATTGTTATAAGAAAAGCCCAGTCCGGGTCTGAACTGTCTGCAAACACAAACAGCTAAAGTTAACTTTCAGTATGTGTCTACCTGTTTGAACTAATATTCATTATCCCCTGGAGAGCACTCTGCTTTGGCTTGTATGCAGCCCCCCCCCCCCCCCCATACACACATTCATTTTCCATTTTCTCTTTTATTCCCTTCTGTTAGCAAATAGTATCCATAACTGATCAAATACTTTGTGTTTGTTTATTTAAATTGAGCCCACAGTAGCCTACTGATACAAGGTTATCCTGTTTTTCCACATGTGAAATGGTTAAGAAATGACTTACAACTTCAGAGCAGTCCTTGGTCAATTCTGATTGTTTCTTAAACACAAACTTGTCTTTGCTTGGATCTTGGCTCATTAGCAGCAGTACAAAGGAAATGCCTGCTCACACCCTTGTTCTCCCACTCCCCCTTCCCTGTTTATTACCTTAAGCCAATCCCAAAGTTAATACATATTTCCTGTGGCAGGCACCATTTTTAAAACTACAACCACCCTTTGAGCACATTATGCTCAGCCCGCCATAAAACTTACTAAAACTACTTGAACTGGGGCACAGCAAACTGATAGTTCGTGGAAATACAGGGTACCTACCTGAGTCTCCTCATTCACTATCATATGTTCTTATATCAGTTTGCTCTGTTACCTGATTGTTTCCAGCCCCCTCATAAGAGCAACTAACAGGGTCTTTGCCTGCTTCACTCCCCACCCTGCTCCCAATTCCCTCCCACCCCCCAGTGGTCCTACCTTTATTACACACGCAAACCCCCTCCCATCTTTCCAACAGCCAACCACGTCACTAAACCCAACACTATCTCCTCCATCTTCCCACTACTATTACTCCTCCTCAGCTAACATGTATACGCATACCATACCTATACTCACTACATGCACTCTCCTTGCATATCTTGCATCCTACCAAAACTCCATCATTCCCCCACTCAACCACTACCACTGTACTACTCACACCACCACTCATGTCTTACCCTCACTCAGCTCCCCTCCCACCAACTCAAGAACCATCCCTATGCACCCCCACATATTCTATCAACTATATTATTCAAACAAAAAGCATCCCTACAACTTAACATAGTAACCCTCCCACCATACCTATTACCCACAGAGCACAATCATAAAGTTTCCCTAATAAACAAACACATTCAAAAATGGAGAAAACTAATAACCTCATGCATATCAAAACTAGCCCTAAGTGGAGACATCCACCCCAACCCTGGCCCCACCATCTCCAACCCCACTCCTCATAATCAGACTAGAAACCACAACTTCTCCCAAATCACAGCCAATAGAAAGCCAAGTGACCTCCTTCTACTAAGCCTAAATATTAGAAGTATATCCAACAAGGTCCATGAACTCCATGCCACCATAGACTTGTACTCCCCACATTTAGTCATCATGACAGAAACATGACTAAAACCTCACATTACCAGTGAGCAAATCCTCCCTACCGGTTACAGCATACTAAGAGTAGACTGGCTAAACAAGAAAGGAGGCGGTATAGCTATAATATTTAAACAGCATCTAAACATCCACATCTTAAAATCATCAGCTCCACAACTAGGCAATGAAGAAATAATATATACCAACCTCAAAATAAAACCATCAACATAATTGGATGCTACTTCCCACCTGGCCAAAACATCCCTCCACTAGAAAACCTCCTCAGCTGGACTACCCACCATCTCCCCTACGAAACTATAATGTTAGGTGATTTCAATATTGACTGACAATCCTGTTCTGGCAACCATCCAACCCATCATCTAAACCTACATGGCTTCACTCAACTAGTCCAGTCACCAACCAGGATAAATAAAAACTCCAACAAGCACACTACCCTGGATTGGATACTAGTCAGTAAGAGCCCCCAGTCATATATAGCAGGCTGCTTATTGGATAGCCTCAGTGATCACTCCCCAACATTCCTACTCAAAAAACACCTATACCAAGTTAAACCTGTCATCTACCATCAAATACGTAGAAACTTTAACCCACTCACATTCATCTCATCCCTCAAAGAATGTAACTGGCATCCTCTAAAGTACCTCAGTCATGATGACGCAGTTGAATTTTTTAATACTACCTTCCTGAGCATCCTTATTTACCACACCCCCATAAGACTTTCCAGAACCAAGGCACAACCCTCCCCATGGCTACAAAAAAAACCACTAAGTCAGAAATGAAAAACAGGAATAAAGCCTGGGAGCACTGGCGCAAAACCAAAACCCCCTCAACTAGACAGAAATTCCTAGAACTACGCAATAGAGTCAAAAAGCTAATAAAACAGGACAAATTCCAATACTACCAGTCTGCCCTAGACTCCTCCCAACACAACCCCAAACAATTCTGGTCCTCCATAAACTCCATCCTCCACCCAGGTAAAGTCAGTACCCCTCCTCTTAACATCCCTCACTCCTCCGAAAATATTGCTACCTCATTCAACACACACTTCACAGAAACCATACTATCACTAGCTAGTCAACACACACCCCCTCCCCTCCAACCCACACCTTCAACTAGTAATCTCCCCACTGTCTTCTCTTTTTCTCCTTTTCCAACCTCCAACATAAAAAAACTCTTAACTAAACTTAAGCCCACCCAATTAGCAGCAGACAACCTCCCAAGTGAATACCTACAAATTGCAGCTGATACTCTAGCCTACCCAGTATCCATCTTGATTAACCGATCTCTGTCAGAAAGTTACGTTCCCACACTATGGAAAGTATCACATATAATTCCCCTCCACAATGGCGGCCCTTCCACAAAACTAACCAATTACTGCCCCATAGCTATTCTCTCTCCACTCTCCAAAATACTAGAGAAATGCAGTCACTCTCAGGTCTCAGACTACCTCCTTACTAACAACCTCCTTTCTAATATTCAGCATGGTTTCCAACCAAACCATAGCACCACCACTGCCTTACTCTCCTTTACTAACACTATTCTTCAGCATAAAAACAATGGCTATCTCTCCTCTGCTACTTTCCTAGACCTATCTAAAGCATTCAACATGGTCCCACACAAACAACTCATCTCTGCCCTCAATAACCTATCCTTCTCCCCATTAGTCACCAACTGGTTTCATAGTTACCTGTCTGACCGCCAACAATCCGTACTATGGCAGAATGACATATCTACCCAACTACCTTTCTCTATAGGGGTTTCCCAAGGATCCATCCTTGGACCCCTACTCTTCTCTGTTTTCACCAATAATCTAGCCTCTGCCACCAAACATGGCACACTCATAAAATACGCAGATCATTCAACCATCATCTGCTCAGCCCAGTTCCTACCCAAACTGCAAAAAGTCACACAGGAAGCCTTTTCCTCTGTGGAAACTTGGTTATCCGATGCCCAATTAATATTCAACCCAAACAAAACTAAACTACTCATCTTCCAACCCACCAAACAAACTCAAAACAACTCTCACTTTAACATCACAGCAAAAGACAACACCACTATACACCCAACAGAACACACCAAATTGCTAGGAGTGAAAATAGACAATAAACTAAAATTTGACATTTACATATCCATGACCATAAAAAGTCCACAAAAAACTAGGAGTGCTATACAGAAATAAGCAACTTCTCACCAAAGCAGCAAAGATTTCAGTAGAAAATTCCCACCTTATCTCCACCCTACTTTATGCCTCTCCGATATACCAACCTAAGGCAATGTGATCGAAACAAGCTCGAGACCTGCTACAACAAAACTGCCAAATTCGCCACAGGGGCATCCTACTGTAGTCACCACTGTCTCTCACTTGCTGAACAGGGCTGGCTTGAACTCCCTCACCTCCTTCAATGGTATCAACTCACATTCGCCCACAAACTAGTAAACCATCCACTAAAAATCCCATCCCTCCAGAATCTACTCCAACCCTATCGCACTACCAGACCACCAAGATCCAGCAAAAAAAATCACTTGCAGGTCACTAAAGCCAATAACTCTGCTGGAGAAGCACTATTCTCTTGCGCCATAGCCAAATTATGGAACTCCCTCCCACCCACAATTACCTCTGTACCATCATGCACCCACTTCAAAACTATACTAAAAGCGCACCTAAAAACATGCTGGCTGTGCCCTTGCAACTCCCCCTCTAATATCACCCACGCCATCCACACACTACCTTTCTTTCCCACTAACTAACTTGATTATAGCAAGCTCGGATGCTCATAAGTCTAACTACTTATTATACAGCAGGAACTTCTTATTGTAACAATTGTTAATGTCTGTTATGTACTTCGCAGATGATAAAGATTCTAGTTGCCTACTGATGTACTATGTTCTTCATCTGTAACTATGTTTGTAATTGTTAATTGCTATATTGATCAAATTGTTAATTGCTATGTGAATCCAATGTAACTACTGTCTGTATATTTTAACTGTGGAGCTTTTCTCCCCAGGCCTCTGCTGAAAATGGACCTACATCTAGTCGGACACTCCTGGTCAACGAATGTAAGTAAGTAAGTAAGTAAGTAAATAAATAAATAAATAAAGTTTTGTATGTATCTAAACTCTTATTTAAATGTAAAATAAGACTGTATATCTTTCCTCAACCTGTCACAGAAACTTCTTTAAGCATTTTCCTGTCTGGATCTTCATCAGGAGACTTCTGAAACTTTTTAAGCTTTTTTCAGTCACAGATAACTTGAATTATAAGTGGGTTAACTTTCTTTTTATCTCCATGCAAATCATTCTGCATACATGAGTAACTTAGCATGCCTCCTGTACTCATGTGACTTCACAGTTTATAATCAACTCTCAAATCATATCTGCATAAAATGCAACAACACTGCAGTCATGACAGTGCCCTGTGCAATGATTTATTGAATACAATCTGCAGTTAGTTATTTTCCACCTTAGAATAAATAGCAATGTTTATTGTACAAACATATAAGAATTCATGCCCTTCTCAAAACAAAGGACTCACAGCTTAAGAACAGTTTACAGCATGGACAGCTGAGATTCTATATCTCTCTCTCAAGATTTTCCTGGCAGATTTCTTTTGCAGGGAAGGATGTGCAAAAATCTTTGGGAACCTTGTAAAATACGTTAAAAACACAAATGTCATATATATGTACTCATCCCAAGTGGATACCGCAAAGGAACACAAAGCCTGAAAGATAAAAAAAAAAAGGAGGCAGAAAGAAGGCTGGCAGGTCTGAATGGACCATGATTCTCTCATGTCAGTACCAAGAACTGGATGTGAAATGGATTCTGTTTCAGTAATTTCAGTATGGAGGGCTAGGCAGTAACAGTGCTTAACCTTTGAGAGTCCAAACTGGCCAATTTGAGAACACTGCAGAAACTCCTAAATGGGATCAACAACTTTTCTATACAAGCATTATGGCTCTGGTTCAATCTGACTTTAGAACTGATAGCCAGGAGACAAATAATCACTAAATTAGATTCCAGACTCTTTGACAAATCCAAGGATGATAAGAGAAATAAGGAGAGAAAGCAGAAGGGAGGGAACTCCATCCCACTTGATGCTTGGGATTTCCTCTTCTTCAATCACTAGCTCAGGTACTTTTATTTTCTTTTCCATTCCCATACCTTGGTTATACACTCCACCATCAAATTTAGCTGCACTGGTGGTATACGAGGATAAAGCCCTGACTATGACCCAGGTGACCAGAGTTTGATTTGCAGCTTGTGTGCTTGATACCACAGCTGAGGGGATGAGTGGGTTTCAGCTGATTCATGTTGCCACTCCCAGCACAGATATTGCCAGAGAGTAAGGACTGTGTTGAACAGGTGGGGCCTGAGAGGGAGAAATTAGGCCATGGACACCCACAACAAGTGATGACGGACCTTGTCAGCATCATGAAGTAGTGAACAGACTGATAGATGCGTATAGGTGGTCCCTACTGTGATGCAGGTGCCCAATCATTACCTAAGGGGAGGAGTTAGGGCATTCATACAAAATATGATCCCATTGTCGGGATGTTAACAAGAGCACCAAACTCCATGATGTGTGCCTGGATGGTGGCCCATCCAACCATCTCTCATAGGGGAATGGGGAATAATTCTAACCCCTAAGGAATGAATGGGCTTGTATCAGTTAGGGATGGATTGATGGTCAGTAGGCAAAGGAGCAAAAAAACAAAAACAAAACAAAACAAAAAAAACTCCTCAAGCAAGTTAAAGCCATGGTGTCACATGCCAAGCTAGAAGTGTACTCCTATACTCACATAAATCATTTCACCTCCCACTGATTGAGCACAACCTGTGAAATGGGAAAAACAATAGCACAGAAGGGAATGTAAACATATATTTGCCCAACATACAAAGAAAGTGATATGCAACAGCTAGACAGAAGGGCTGTTTAAACAGAAATGATGACATGAGGTAATAAGTGCCCATGTCAGACCCAATGCTCACTGAATAATTGATATAGTGAGTACAAATGTTTTTTTTTTAAATCCTAGGACACTGCTTTTAAATAATTCTGGATAATATATGGTAAAAGACTGAAATGTAAATTGTCACTGCACCACAAAGCAGGATATTTCATGGAATTTAGCATTTTAGGCAAGAATACTTATTCACTTTAAAATGCACTTCTTCATCTAGTTAACAGCTGTAAAACTGATGGTTTGTTTTATTCAGTGTCCTACTCTCAGAATCTCATTTAAAGATCAAAATTATAGTTGAACAGGGGCTTCCAAGATGGCTGCACACTGAATAACAGCTTGTTTCTAGTTCTCCCAGTGTGAAAAAAGAAACCCAGCAGAGAAAGCCAGTAGACTTCTGTTTATGGGTAAATTTCAGTAACTGGCTTGTAAGTGCACTGCCTGGTTGGCAGGAATAAAGAAAAACAGAAAACCTGGGAAAAATCAGTTACAAAAAGAGAAGAAGTAACACTGACTGGGGAGAGATCTGCACGTGTTCAGCAAAAAGTAATGCAACCTTCAGACATGACTTCCAGTAACCTACAGAAAGATACAAGACAACTGCATAAAGACCTGGTTAAAATAAACAAATGACTGATGGAGTATATCAACACAAATAACAAATGGCTGGAAAAAAATGGAAGAAGCTTTAAACAGATATTCAGATGAGATGATAAAACTGCAAAAATCAGAGGTTGAAATAAAGAAAAGGGTGGATGAATATGAGACTGTTCAGGAAGAGATGTTTCAAAAAAAATAATAGAATTAGGGGACAGAGCACATATGGAAAACCTGAGATTTTCAGCTATACCAAAGAAGCTGGAAGGAACGGACTGCACTAATTTTATGAAAGCACAAATAACCAACTGGACTGGTATTTCACAGCAGGAGTGATTAGTTGAAAGGGCACATTGTGTGCATGCTACAAACCTGGCTATAAGAACGCAAACTAGACCTTTAATAGCAAAGATGCACTCCTACCAGCAGAATGAGTTGATTCTGACAAAACTGTGGCAGAAGGACACAATACTAGAAGAGGGAGACAGCAGAGTGTTTGTGGAGAATGATTACTCATTGTTGTTGTTGTGTCTTTCGGCTTTTCCTGGTTAGGGGTCGCCATAGCGAAACTCTGGTCCGCTAATGATTGGCAGTAGATTTTTACGTGCCGAGTTGCCAGCCCTGACGCACAACCTTCAACGAAGGTACGCCCATTCACGCATGTCTCCACACAGAAGACGCTCTAGCTGAGAATCGATCAGGACGTCTTACTGTGAGTTGACAATGCTACCGCAGCACCACCACCGCATTGTACACCAGGCAAAAGAGTGGCAAATTTATTCCACTATTCAGGGAATGTCGAGATGCAGATGTGAGATTCAAACTGCTGTACCCAGCTGACTTCAGGGTATTCTTCCCTGGAGGGAAAAATCATTTTTTGATGAAGTACATGCTAAGCATGAAATACAAAAGTATGTCCAACAAAAAGTGAGCTGTGAAACAGATGGAGATTCTGCTTCTTGTTCTTCTAGTAATAAAGACCACAGAGAGATTGAACTTGTGAAACCTCTTCCCTGTTCAACAGAAAATGTTGAAGAGAAGGAAGGGAGCACGAGAGCTGACTAGAAGAATTGAGCGTATGCTGGAAATGAAGTGGAGACAGGATTTCAGACATGAACAGTAATAAAACCAACTTAATACAGGGCTACAATGAAATAATTATATTTTGAAATATGAGAGAACAAGAAAATCTAGAAATATTAAACTTTTTCAGAGTTTGTTGGACTTGTGGGGGGACTCTAAAGCATATGCCCTACCTCATGGCATTAATGTTTGGAAAAGTGCTTTGGGGAGGGCAAGAGGAGGGAGAAAGTTAAGTGCAAGTAAAGATTTTTTTCATTAAATAGTACCACTTTTGTGGTATGTGGTTTTCTTTACATGCTACAAAGTAATTTGTTTCAGTTATTTTTAAGTGTAATGGGGATTGTAAATGCTGTTTTTTTTTCTTTTCTTTTTCTCTTTCTTCTTATTCAGTTTTAAGAAATGCAGGCACTGCAATGCATGAAAAGTCTTATTAAAAAGCATGATAAAAGAGAGATTATTGTGCTTTTTGTCATTCTTGCATGGGGAAATGACTGCATTGAAAACCTTAGACTGATTTATTAACAAGATTTAAGAGAGAGAAAGTAAATGAAAAAGAACATTGTATACTATGAGGCTTTTTTCTAGCAAACACATGTAAGCTCAGTTACAATTCTGCAACTGGTCTTCATATTTCCATGGAAACAATCTGAACTGACTGCCTGGTTCTCATGTTTACATGGAGACACTCTGATAAAGAGAAATTGGCTACAGTTTGGTGGAGAGTTACTGGCTCACAGAAAAAAGAGAGAACTTAAGAGATAATGTTCTCAGAAAGCATTCAGGGGTTTTCCCAAAGTAGACAATGTTCTCTGAAAGCATTCAGTGGTTTTCCCAAGGTAGTTAATGTTCTGTGAAAACATTCAGGGGGTTTCCCAGCTCGGAAAGCTATGAAGACAAGACAAAACCAATCAACACTTAGTAGAAGCACAGGCTGCACCATGCATCTTAGCATGGATGACCTTTCTTTTACGCTAACTCAAGTCTGTGAATGCGGCTGCCAGTTTGGGACTTTTGTTCCTATTAGGAGATTAAAATTTCAATATTTGAAGGTGTATATAGTTTTGTGTGTTAGTATTAAGTTAATAGGTTTTAGGGGGTATTGGGTGTGTTTTTTGAAGGCTTTCAATAAAACAAAAAGTTTTGTAAAATGTGACATAGGCTCAAATGGATATGACAAGAAACTATACAAAAATTCACCCTGCCAAACAGTGTATGCATGTAACACAAAAGCTAGAACTTGAAATTTAACAAAAGAGGTGTTATATACAAAAGGTGGGAATAATAATTTAATACAATGATTTTTTTTAATGTCTTTAAATGTAAATGGCCTCACAGATAAATACAGACAAGATTAAGAAAAAGTAGTGAACTATATTAAAACATGTAAAGTCAAATAGCAATTTTACAAGAGATACACTTAGAAAGAAATGAACATGTGAATTTGATAAAGAAAGGCTTTCAGGATGGTTATTCAGCAGAATACCTGGGAGAAAGGAAAAGAGGAGTACTTTTATTAACTGCAAGAAGATCAACAATAATGATAAAAGAAGATAAAAAGATAATAATGGCAGATTTGTACTGCTAAGGTGCTACTGGCAAGGGACGAGGATTACACTGGCATGTATTTACATTCCACCTAAAACTGCTGTAATGGAACTTGAAAAAATTCTGGGAGAAATAATCAGTTTTCAGCAAGGAATATTACTTATAGGTGGGGACTGGAACTTAATTTACAGCACTGAAGATGTGTCTGGGGGCCCAGAAGGGAAAATGTAACAAAGAAGGGCAGAGTTTTGAAGAAAATTATGAAAATATTTGGCATGGAAGATGTGAATTCAGTAATACGAGTTCGGAGTGAATTTACATATTATATGCCCAATATATAAAAAATGGGCTAGGCTAGACAGAATTTACATTTCACAGGAACATGTGCATTTAACTAAAGGTCTTGATACCCATCCAATAACTATTTCAGATCATGCACCAATAACAGCTAAAATAAAAACACAGGGTAATGAAATAAAAATGAGACACTGGCACTTTCCACCTATCTGCTGAAAAGAGAGGAATTTAAGGAATGGGTAGTGGAGATTATTCAAGAAGTGTTAGAGAGGACATAAAGTTCTTCTGAAAATATAGCTAGGGAGTGGGATAAAATTAAGGTGGAGTTTAAAAATAGGGTGGAAATAAAAGAAAGGGAGCTATGGTTAAGAAGTAACAAGAAATATTTAGAGGGACTGACAAATGTGAAAGTACTGCAGAATAGGGGGAATTTCACAGAACAAGAAGAGGATCAACTGCAGAATGCTAAGCAGAAAATAAGGGATCACCTCGATAATATGTACGAGCTTAGAAACACTGCTGTAAAGCAACTGTTTTTTGATAACACTAGAAGACATAAACTTTTGGCACAATGACTCATGCAACAGAAAGGAGAAAGGGCTGTTGCTAAACTTAGGGAGCCTATGACAAAGAAGATAACAAGAGATCCTTTAGAGGTATTGGAAATATTTTGGATATTCTATGAGTCTCTATAAAGAAGAAAAATATGAAAATCAAGAAAAGATACAGATGGAAATGTTTATGGAAGAATTAAATATGCCAAGGTTAGAGGCAGATGAGGCTCAATTACTAACAGGATAGGAGGAGATGAGATAAACTTGTGATGTATAACCAATCTACAGGAAAGTCCACTGGAATAAATGGCATTCCTGTGGAAATTTGGAAGATGGGAGGAAAAAACTGCTAAAGATCTGGAAGGTTTTGCTTAACAATATCTTAAGAGGAGGAGCAGTACCACCATCCTGGAAGAATACCTAAAGAGGGTAAGGATCCATCAGATTCAGCTTCATACAGACCCATTTCAATACTTAACCATGATTATAAAGTGTTCATTTCTATAATAGCTAAATGAATGGCAAAAGTAATGCCAAAACTGATAGATATGGATCAATGTGGTTTTCAGGAGGTGTACACTTACCATAAATGTAGATGTTTCAGTGTATTCACTGTTGCAGTCCTAACCAATGGGTTATCCGGCTCCCGGTAGCCCTCAATCGGCCAGAATACCAAAGGTAAGTAAAAATGACGTCAGCTGTCATCAGTTGTAAAGGACGTCAGGGCGTCCAATAAAAAAGGAGAAAGCCGACATCACTTCCTCAGTCTTTCTTGCCATAACAGTCAGAAGCCCCCAGAAAACATGGCTTAAACTAAATTTAGCCTGTACCTTAGGAAAAGGAAAAAAGGGGGAAGGAGGGAGGGAAAAAATAGGACTGCAACAGTGAATACACTCGAACATCTACATTTATGGTAAGCGTACACAACTGTACTATGTTCATCGTATTTCACTGTTGCAGTCCTAACCCATGGGTTGATTACCAAAGTCAACAAAAAAGCCAGCAAATGTTGGTGATAACCATATAAAAAAATATATTTATTAACCAGAGGGAAGAGAACCTCCCCTACTGGAATGCTGCTATTATATTAATAGCAAAAAAAAAAACAAAAAAAAAAAAATATATAAATTCAAAATTCAATTGAATTCAAATTTTCGGGGGTTTCATATCAATCAGCCAGTGAAATAAAAATGAAAAAACAAACAGAACAGCACAGTGCACACATATATATATGGATTGGTCCACCATGTGGTCAATCAAACACAGAATCTGGACAATTGGTCATTAAAGTCCATTTGCAAACAGAGCTCCAAGTTTAATGATCCCCATTTTTTAGTGTGGAGCTGGTGCCTCCTGCCAAAATTCCTTGCTCACATTGTTTCCTCTGATACAACTGCAACAATCATTGTTTATATGAAGCACAATAAATGTTGCAACAATGTTTTAATAGTTTTTTTCTTTTAATGTCTTTCTTTGCAACGTAAGTCAAACAACGAGAAAAGGTCGAAGTCTTAAAAAAGTAGAAGGCAGAACAAGAGTCACCAGATAGATGACCCACTCAGTATTACAATTAGCCCAAAACCTTATGTAAAACTTGTGAGGAGGGGTTTTGCTGGTAAATTCAAGTCGTGCGTGACACAACATGAATACAAAATACACAATGCATCCAACTCCAACTATGGGTTTGCCTAGAATCCTAGCTGAGTTTGTTTCGCAAAAAACCCCCCCCTTAAAGTGACTCAATTTTGAACCAATGGTTTGTCCCAATTTTTTGTCCCCTTTTAAATGAAAAAGAACAATGTTCTGGAGACATAGAGCAGAGTTTTAGAATAAGAAATGTGAGAATATTCCAATGTCTCTGTATGATATCTTATATGTAGTTACCAGGCCATACAGTTATAATTGTTGGCGTTGTAACTGGGTTGTATTATTCCCTCATTATTCCTGTCCTTATATGTTAACAAGTCATCCCTATTTATGTATCGAACCAATCTTTTAACCCTCCTGACGATAACCCAAGTAAAATCATCTTGGGTCAAATCATCTTGGGCAATCATAGAACAGATTGGTGATAGACAGGTGGCTAGATTTCTGGAATATTCTGGCTGATAGGTTGATGGTATTTGGTGGTGGTATGAAATGTATGGGCATGGAATATAGAATTAAATTCAACATTACCCTAAACATCCTGAGGATAAAACATGATCCTGGTTCCTGGTATGATCCTGGTTCCTGGTAACTATCCTAGATTTATTCCAGGTCAATTTAAATTCCAATATGTTGTTATTCAGATTCAATATATTTCATATTCCAATATTCAACACCTTCCATCCTCACCAACCACAACAGTCATCCAAATACCCAATAACAATATCCCATGTATTATCTGACATCATAAATAATCCACATGTATATATAATGTATCATAAATAATGCATATGCAATGATGGCAAATATGCCATAAACAGATCTGCATATATAGGTGCAAAAGAAATAGCAAAATAGAGAAGAAAATTTGCCAATACTAGACATCTGAAGTATAAAATAATTCTAAAAGGATGGATATAAACCTGATCTAGCCAACCAATAGTCCAACGCTTAAACCCCCCCCCATGGGGAATGTTGGTATAAAGAGGTGATGTCAGGTACATAAATAGCAAATGTGATTGAAGTTGGGAATTGTTGATAATATCCAATTGGGTGGTGTCTTGAATCCTAGCTCTATTTGACTCAATAACGGGTTTAAAATGTAGTCTCAAATTCAAATATTAGATAGTGTTCCGAGAGACCCATGTCCAGAGACTATTGGTCGCCCAGGTGGTTAGTGGCAGGTTTGTGAATCTTTGGCAAAAGATATATATACTACTGTCTTTCGTGACCCAACCAGTAGTTCTTTCACTTCATCATCAATAAATAATTCATCATCCACTGCCTTGGTTAAAAATCATCAATTGGCTTTTTTGTGGGGAGAAGGATCCACTAACATCTGCCTGTAAATATTTATCACCCAATTTGTCTGGCCTCCCAACCATCTCAAAGCCTTTTATCCATCATCACCACGCTCCTCCTTTATCCGCTGGGAATATGACCATTTTTTTATCAATCAATCAATCTCAACCAAAAATTCCTCAGTAGTCAAGTTGTTAGTTGTGAGTGAGTAAGTGACTGGAAGACTGAGATGATGATGTGTGTAGGACATTTTTCTTTTTTCTGAACCCCTGATGATGATTATTAGGTATAAAGTTGATTTTTTTTTAAAAAAATGCCATTTAAATGTAAAGGGACATTGGAACCATTATCCTCTACATTGCTATCAAAAAACACCTTCAAATTTAGTGTACCCTGGACATCACCTCTCTTTATACCAACATTCCCCATTGGGGTTTATTTTAAAGCGTTGGACTATTGGTTGGCTAGATCAGGTTTATATCCATCGGTTTCAATACTTTTTTTGTATATGCCAGACAGATATGTACTGTGTATGTTTCTTTTTTTATTTTCAAATTCTTGCTATTGGCAGGGGTACTACTATGGGTGCATCACATTTGCATTACATATAGGCCATATTATCATATGCAGATCATTATACATTCATTATGATGATGTCACATTGTATAATGTATACATGTGTGATATGGTATAATCGGTATTTTGGATGGTTGGGAATTGTGTGAAAAGCTGATGAATTGTGATGAATGGTACAAATTATGAATATCTAAATAATGGATATGAATTTATTGAATTTGAATATATCAATAAATAATCTAGAATTATGATGTGATGTAGAAATTACAGGAGGACCCAGGAACCAGGATCATACTTGGATTCTTAATTGGATGAATTACCCATCCACCCACATCCATAATATAACCCACATTCAATACATCACATCCAATAGAAATCAAATCTCAGTTTCTTAGAGCCAGAAATCACCATGTTATAGCCTTTTTGACTCACTGATTGATGATTTGACTTGTAGATTTATTAGAGGGTTAGTGGGTTAATCGTCAGGTGATAACAACAAGAGATTTGTGTAGGGAAAAAAAGGAAACATGACTTGTTAACATATAGGGAAACATGTATGGTGGTAACAGTACATACCTTTAACTCACAATTATCATAATACAACACAGACCAAGACTTAAAAGATAATCTGCTAGAATTTAAAACAATTCTCAAAGCTTGTTTTTAAAATAAAGCTAATTTTCAGTTCTTTCATTTAAAGGATTTAAACTTTAAACTAGATTTGTGGCATTTTAAGAGAACTTTTCAAGAGGGGGGTACCCATTGTGGTTTTTTCTAGAGCGTAATTCCCATAGTTGGATTGCCAGCATGTATTGACTGATTTTTGTTTTTTTTTGTGTGGTGTGTAAGACTTGAATTTACCAACACCTCACCTCACAAGTTTTGAAGGTTAGAGTTAATACTGAGTCTGGTGATACGTCTGGTCTGTGAGTTGCTTTGCTCTGTTCTCTGACTTAAAGAATGAAGACTGCTTAAGAATTTGAGAAAAAGAGAATGCATAAAGATTATTCAAAGTATAAAGTTAATCAAATTGCGCCATTATTATCCATTTTGCTCATGTTATCTATCAATGCACTGTTGGATCTGAGAAATTGTGAATGCACTTTGACAATGAGTTTTGGCAGGAACAGCTCAATGGGAAAAAAAAATGGATCAAACTTGTTTGCACCTTTGCTGCACTGTTCAATAAATTTATGTGTTGATTGTTGTAGTTTTGTTTGGACCATGGATTTTATGGGATATTTCCATATATTTGTATGTGCACTGTTTTTTTCTTTTTTTAAATTCTAATTTAAGCGAAGGCTGATATGAGCTTAACTGAATTTTTTTTGAATTCAATATTTTTTTTTTATTAATTTTTTTTGCTTATTTTATCTATAATATTCTTCTCTAATAGCATACGCAGTCTTCTTCCTCTGGTGCTGCTTTATATTATTTATTTTTTTTACCACTCCATTTGCTTTTTGTTGACTGTGGTTTTGACTGTGGTTTATCTGATGGTAAGAATGGTTCCAGCATCTGGCTACTTGGTGAGAATTGATTACCAGAGAAAAGAGAAAAGGGAGGAACAGCAGTGGCAAACACTGCCCTGGCTTTTGAAAACAAAGGCAAATTATAATGCTTTGTGAAAGTGTGAACAGAAGACCATGTGGCATCATCAAAAATGTCCTTAGTAGGGACACCCCTTAAAAAGGCTGCAGAAGTGGAAGCTGCTCTAGTTGAGTGGGTCCTAACCCCTTGAGAAGGAACCTTGCCATGAAAGGAATAACAAAAAGTAATACAATAAGCAATCCATTTAGAAATGGTTTGCTTAGAAATAGCATTGCCCTGGGCTCCAGGGGCAAAGCTGACCAATAGCTGAGCTGATTTCCGAAGGTCTTTAGTCCTGTCCAGGTAAAACCTGAGCTGTCTATACACATCAAGAGAATGTAGGATCCTCTCACCTCTATTTCGAGGATTAGGAAAGAAGGTAGGAAGGTGCATGGACTGATTAATAGTCAGGCTAGAAACCACCTTAGGCATAAAGAAGGGGTTGGTTCTCAGAGAGACCCTATCTGCATGGAAAATAAGAAAAGGCTTCACAGCTATCAAAGCCTGCAGTTCCGAAAACCTCCTTGCTGAAGTTATAGCCAAGAGGAAGGCAGTCTTCCACGAGAGTAACTTTAAATCTGCAGTGGCAGCTGGCTCAAAAGGAGGAAGGGTGAGTTTCTCTAGAACAAAATTAAGATCCCAGACTGGAGTAGGTGCCCTTCTGGGAGGTTTTAAGTTGCAAGCATCTCTGAGAAACATTTTCATCAAAGGATGAGAGAAAATGGGTTGTTCAAAAGAACAATGAGCAGAAATGGGTGAAGCATGGATCCTGATAGAGGAAAAAGAAAGACCACCCTGAAGCAAAAAAGCCAGGTATTCCAGGATCAGAGGAAGGGTAGGCTGAGAAGAAGATTCCCCTCTAGCCTGCAGCCAAAGAGAGAATCTTTCCCATTTGCCAGCATAAGACTTCCTAGTTCTAGGCCTCCTGGCCTCCTTCAGCACGTCAACAACCTGCTGGGACAGGGAAGAAGAATAGGATGGAGTCATACAATGAGCCATGCTGCCAAATGGAGAGACTGAAGATGAGGATGTAGAACATTTCCCCCTTCCTGAACCAAAAGATCTGGCCTCAGAGGGAGATGCCATGGAGGAAATTGGGAGAGACTGCTAAGCAGTGGATACCAGTGCTGCCTGGGCCCGTCCGGAGCTATGAGAATAGTCCATGGTCGTTCGTCCCTGATCTTCAATAATACTCTGGGAAGAAGAGGAAGAGGAGGGAAGGCATAAACTGACAGCAGCGTCCAACGGAAGGACAGAGCATCCACTCTTCAAGCTCTGCTGTGATGCTGTCTGGTGCAAAAAAGAGGTAGAAGATGGTTGTCTGGAGAGGAGAAGAGATCCACTTGAGGAGTGCCCCAACGTTGAATGATGCTGTAAAAAACTGCTCCGTTCAGCAGACACTCGTGAGGATCCAGGGTCTGTCTGCTCAACGGGTCTGCCAAAACATTGAGCTTTCCCATCAACTCCTTTAAATTTATGTGTAGGTGCATCTGCTGGGCATTCCAACTTCCCTGTATGCATCTGCCATCCAGGTGAGCTCCCCAGGCATAATCCGATGCATCTGTGGTAGGAACTTGAGTGGCCAGGGGAGGGCGAAAAGGCATGCCTTTGTTCTGCAGACAGGCTGTTGCCCACCAAAAAAACTCTGTCCGCAGACATGGAAGCAGAGGAATTATCACATCCAGGTCCTGTGTGTGTTGACACCAAGTGTTCTTTGAGGTATCATTGCAATTTCCTCATATGCAGTTTTGCATATGGAATCATGACAATGCAAGAGGCCATGAATCCCAGAGCTTGCAGGTATTTCCTTCAGGGAGCTGAGACAGGCTTGCCAAATCCTTGAAGTAAATGGAAAGAGTTGTCTGCTTCTCCTGGGTGAGATATATCATGTGGGCGGCTGTGTTCAGACTCGCTCCCAGGAATGTAATCTCTGGATGGTACTATTTTTGATTTTTCCATTTTCAGAGTGTAACCCATGGAAGAGAGAAGAGTCTTCACAAATTCTAGATCCTTTAGCAGCTGTTCCTGAGAATTTGCTTGAATTAGACAGTCGTCCAAGTATGGATAAATCTGAATTTTCTTTTGCCTGCAAAAAACAATGAGTAGAGCCAGGCACTTTGTGAAAACTCTGGCAGCAGTAGATAAGCCAAAGGGCAGCGCAGAGAATTGATAATGTTGCTTGCCCACCCTGAAACAAAGGTATTGCCTGCAACTTTCGCTGATAGGGATGTGCAGATAAGCTTCTTTGAGATCCAATGTTACCAGCCAGGAATCCTTTTCTAACTCTGGCAGTAACTGATGCAGATTGAGCATTTTGAACTTTGGAATTATCATGAAAGTGTTCAGGATGGATAGATCCAGGATAGGACACCAGGTGCCCTCTTTTTTTGGAACTAGGAAAAGTCTGGAAGAGAATCCCTGGCCTACCTGCTGAGCAGGAACTGATTCTATTGCTCCCAGATGTAACAGAGACAAAATTTGCTTTTCTACTTCTGCCCTTTGATTTGGAGGAATGTCCGGGAATCCTTTGGGTACTGGAAAGGTGTGGAAAGAAAACTTGTTCCCTAGGGATACAGTTCTGAATACCCATCTGTCATCCGTGATGGTGGCCCAAACATTTGCAAACAGGGTCAACCTTCCCCCAAAGGACTCTCCGGGCAGGCAAGAACAGGCAGAAGTTGGACAGAATAATTGAGAATGTTTAGATTGAGATGCAGGTTTAGAACTTCCCATCTTGGAAGAGGAAGCCTGCCAACGCTTAGACCTTTGAGGGGTAGCCACCTGTCCCCTAGAAGATTTGTAACCTCTAGTCCTAGATCAGCTCTGTCTGCAAGTATCAGGGAACATCCAACTCTTAGAAGGGTAATTCCTGCTAAAGCGAGGAGGCTGAATTTGCAGAAAGTCTTTAACTGTCTGCATATACTTGGCCTTGTCTTCCATCCTCTTGAGCACTTCCTCTGCTTTGCTGCCAAAAAGACTGTCCTTATGCAAAGGTACATCTAAAAGCTTAGCCTTAACAGGCTCTGGTAGTAGCTGCTCCCTGAGCCAAGCGTGCCTTCTAATAACAGAGCCAGTAGCTGTAGCCCTACAGGAGGCTTCTAGAATGTCAAAACCACAATGTAAAGAATGCTTATTGACTAGACTGTCAGAATTCAGCAAATCCTGCATATCCTTTCTCTCCGCCAACTGAGGCACACCTGCTATCCTAGATTTAATAGCTTCCAAAGTGTGCTGCTGGTACTTCAGCATATGAAAAAGACAATTAGTAGACCTAATAGCAAGAGTGGTAGAAATATAAACCTTTTTACCCCACCTATCTAGGCTCCTGAATTCCCTGTCAGAAGGAACAGGATTTTTAGAACCAGTGGCCTTAACTCCTTTAGGGCCTCGAGAAATAACCTCTGGATCAGCCAAAGGATTCCTGAAAAGAAACAAATGAGAATCAGGAACTCTGTAGTACCTGTCAGGTTTCCTGGGAGCAGGAGGAACCGAATTTGGAGTCAAGGAATTTTCCAGAAAAACATCATCAACCACTTCCAACACAGGAGGAATAGCCAAAGGCTTATGCTGAGGCAAATCCAAAAACTCCCTAATCCTTTTCTTAGTAAGGGGGTAATCTTGACTTTCCCATTTAAAATGTTACCTGAGAGTATTTAAAGTATCACCAAAAGAAAAATATTCTGAAGGAGAAGCAGAAGGGACAGACTCCTCTGCATCTGAATCCTCAAAAGGAGAGAAAGCTTGAGAAACTTCTTCTTCATTCACAGAAATACTAGAAGTATCCAAACCTGAACAGGACAAAGCCTCAGAAGAAACATCCCTACCCCTTTTTGAAGGAGGAGGCTGTGAACCCCTAATAAGAGTCAAAAGGTCATCAGCCATTTTAACCATTTGAGAATGAGGGGAACGAGAGGAAACTGGAGCCTGCATCTTCACAGGCTTATGACTGGAAGATTTACCTGTAAGTCTAAAGGACTCGAGAGGCTTAGCAACTGCCAAATTTGCAGCCAAAGCCGTCAGTATGAGCTTGCTGTCTGAACGAAGAACTGAGGTCTTGGACACCGGAGCCAGCTTCTCAGCTCCGAATCCAGCTGAAGAGGCAACAGGCAGAAGGTCAGAAGGCAAAATGGATGCCGAAGGCCTGGGGACCTCAGAAATGGTCTCAACCGAGGCCTGCGGTTGAAAATCTGCTGGCTGCAAAGGCGCCTCACTGGCTACCGCATGACTGACGACCAACCTAACATCATCCGAGGACATGACCTTTGGAAGCCTGTTGTGGTCCTTATCCTTATGCTTCTTGGGGATATCTGAAGCCTGAAGACCAGCGGACGCCATACCAACAAACTTAGGCCAAACTCCAAAATGCTTAGCTAAAAGCTTAGCCCGACGACGAATAGTACGCAAATTAAAGGAAGCACAAAGATCACAATTAGGAATGTCATGGTCAAGGCCTAAACAAATAATACAATAGGAATGAAAATCTCTATGAGGAATCTGCTTTCCACAAGTAAGACAATTATTAACCTTTTCTGACATTCGTTAAGGCAAGAAAAGAGGATCCCCAATGAGGTACGTAGCTGTAGTTGACTTCAACTTTGTAGTCGGAAACACAAAAGGTAAACTGCCGACTGGCACTCGTGCAAGAAATGCTTCTGCTTCAGGCTCCGTGGCAAGAAAGACTGAGGAAGTGACGTTGGCTGCCTCCATTTGTATCAGACACCATGACGTTCTTTACAACCGACGACAGCCGACGTCATTTTTACTTACCTTTGGTATTCTGGCCGATCGAGGGCTACCGGGAGCTGGATAACCCATTGGTTAGAACTGTAACAGTGAAACACGATGAACATCATCAGACAACATTAACAGAACAATGATGACCCAGAAGGAAGCAGAATATAAGAAAGTACCATTGTTGTTGGTGGATGTTGATGCAGAGAAAGCATTTGACAGAGTAAGCTGGGACTTTATGAGCAGGAAAATGGAAGCATTTGCATTTCTTGAACAAATTACAAGGCTGATTAGGAGAATATATGAGGGATCGGAAGTGAAAATTAAAGTGGGTGGGATCCTCTCTGATCATTTCTGCTTGAGCAGAGGAACCAAGCAAGGGTGTCCTCTTTCTCCTTTATCTGCATTATATTTAGAACCACTGGTAAAGAAAACAAGGGACTCAGAAATTCAAAGATATAATAGGTATGGTAGTTAAGAAAAGCTGGCTTTATTTACAGATGATATTATTTTGTACCTGACAAAAACAGAAAAAGATATTACAGTGTTGTGGAACATTCTGAGACAGTTTTAGATCTTTTTGAGGTACAAAATTAATGAAGCTAAAACAAAGGCAATAGCAGTAAATTATGTACCCCCACATGAACTGGTCCAGGAATACCCATATTTATGGGGACATGATAAAATGAAATATTTAGGAGTATGGATTAAAAATGAATCTAGTGTCACAGCTAAGTATATGTGGGTAGAGACTAAAGAAAAGATAATACAAAAACTGAGAAAATGGAAGTTTTGTTACATGGATATCGATAGTAAAATACAAGCAGTTAAAATGCTTTTAGTCCCTTTAGGTCTTATACACAGGTCAGGCATATTTTTATCACCCACAAGTTGTGGGTAGCATGTAATAAAGAGCTGAAGGACCTTATCTGGGAGGGGAAGATGGCCAGAGTCAAGTGGGATAAACTGATTCTTCCAGCAGAACAGGGTATATTGGGATTATCTGATCTGAAAGGGTATTTCAGGGCTACACAATTAAGACTCCTATACACAGCACAAGCAGCAAAAAAGAAGTTATGCACTCACCATAATGTTCCATGTGAGTTGTCCATTTTGCCTTCATTCTGTACTGGTGGGGTTCAAAACCAATCCTCGGTTCTGACTCGGCCGTTTACAAAAGCTCATGGTCTACAACTAGCTTGTGGCTTACTCCCTATCCCATGGTGTTCTAGGGAATTACTCAGATCTTGTTTGTTGGTATACTAAAATGCATATATAAAATAATTTTTATTATTTACAAGTCAAGAAGAGGGTCAGAGAATATTAGATGCCAAACAGTAACCTCTCGATCCTACAGGAGCCAAAGGCTGGGGGCAGGAGGGTGGGACATAAGAATGAATGCGAGATGGACAACTCACATGGAACATTATGGTGAGTACATAACTTCATTATGTGATGCTGTCCTGTCTCACCTTCATTTTGTACCGGTGGTTAAGCGTCCCTAGCACCATCTTTCCTGGGTGGCTCACGGAAGAACATTCTTCAGAACAGTGGACCCGAAAAGAGGCTGTGTCTCTGGAGGCCAAATCCACTTTATAATGAGTGATAAAGGTATGAGGCCTTGTCCATGTTTCTGCAGCACAAATGGTATCAATTGGCAGTTTTGCATGAAAAGTAGAAGAGGTAGAAATAGCCCTGGTACTGGTAAAATGAGCTCTTATTTTGCCTGGAAGTTGTTTGTTTACGGACTGGTAGGTGAATATAATGCAATCTGGCAACCATCTGGATAAAGTGGATTTAGCTACTGGAACACCTTTCTTGCAGTCTGAAAAGATACAGTTGGTCAGTCTTTCTAAAGTCTTTTGTTCTGTGTAAGTAGACACGTAATTGTCTGTGTACATCTAAGTTGGTGTAACATATATTCTGCCTTATTGCCATACTTGAGGAAAAAACTGATAAGACTGGTTTAAGTTTGATTCTGAGCATAGCTTTGGTAGAAAGGACGGGTTCGTACGAAGCATCACTCTGTCCTTATGGAATAATATATAGGGAGGTTTGATGGACAATGCTTGTAGCTTTGAAACTCGCCTAGCTGAAGTGATTGCTACTAAGAAAATCATCTTCCAAGTTAAAAACTTTAGGTCACAGGATGACGCGGGCTCAAAGGGGGAAAGGATTATATGGGTTAATACAAAATTTAGATTCCATGGGGATAGAGGTGGTTTAATGGGTGGTTTTAACAGGTTAGTACCTCTCAAGAAAGCTTTTCAAAGTCTGTGGGACGTAATATTCGGACCCCCTTCTCCAAAATGGAAATTCGAGACTGTGTCTATTTGAACTCGAATAGTAGCTGCAGCTGCTCCCTCCTGAAAAAGCTTCACTAAAAATTCCAGTATAGAGAGTATAGGTGCAGAGAAAGGGTCAAGATGATTTTCCAAAGCCAAGGAGGAAAATCTTTTCCATTTTCTGAGATATAATCTTCTAGTAGAAGCTCTGTGAGAAGAAATCAAGATATGTTGCACTGAAGGTGAAAGGTCAGGTAGCCTGGCTATGTTTGGAATCAGAGCAGACATGCTGTCAACTTGAGGGTTTGAAGAGTTGGATGGAGCCTTCCCAACGGGTGGGTCAAAACATCCGGAACTGGGTCCAGAATCCTCCTGAAGATGAGGCCACAAGAAGGGGAACCAGATTTGATGAGACCAGTATGGGGCGACAAGTATTAAGGTCCTTCTCAATGTGCTGGCTTTCTGAGGAACTTTGAGTATCAACGGAAAAGGAGGTAAGGCATAGAGGAGACCCAAGGGGCAATCGTGTACAAGTGCATCCCGGGGGGACTCCCCCACAGGGGGGATTAGGGCAAAGTAGCTGCTGCATTTGGCATTCATGGACGTGGCAAAAAGGTTGCAGCAAGGCTGGCACTATTTTTGGAAAATAATTTCCGCTATGTTTTGTTTTAGGAACCACACATGTGGCATCAGTATTGGCCTGCTAAGTTTGTCTGCTATCACGTTGGATTTCCCTGGGATGTGCATTGCTACCAGAAAACACTGGGAGGATGTTGCCCACTGCCATAGTCTCAGGGCCTCTTGACAAAGGGGGTAAGATCTGGTTCCTCCTTGTTTGTTTATATACCATACCACTGACATATTGTCTGTTTGGATAGCAATCATTCCTAGCGGAAAAGAGTTTTGGAATGCCTGCAATGCAAGAAGCACCACTCTCATCTCTAGGGCATTGACGTGCAAGTGGGCCTCATGATCCTGCCAAGTGCCTTGGACTATCCTTCCCTGATAATGACCCTCATCAGGGAAGAATCCGTGGCTAACAGTTGTGGAAGAACAAAGGGTTGACCTAATGTCACCTGACTGGAGTGTAGCCACCAACGAAGGTCTGTCCTGCAAGATTCTGTTAATATGATCTGATGTGACATCGGAAGTTCCTGCATGGACCAATGAGTTAACAGCATCCACTGAAAAAATTTTGATGTGCAGCTGCACTAATGGAATTACGTTTATCGCTGCTGCCATGATGCCTAGTACTTTTAAAACTGTCCTTTCTTGAATCTTCCTTTTGAAAAGAAAGACTATAACCTGTCGCTGCAGGGCTTGTACTCTTTCTGTGGGAAGCTTTACCATAATTTCTGTAGTATCTAGATCTGTACCTATAAAAACGCTATGCTGAAATGGCAATAAGGCAGATTTTTCATAGTTTCTTGTGATCCCTAAATGGCAGCAAAGTTTCAGAGTGGTGTCTCTTGCTTCTGTTAGTAGATGCTTGGTGGTGGCGGTTAGGAGCCAGTTGGTCTAGATACGGACACACTCGGAATCCTAGATGTCTCAGGTGAGCTGTAACTACTGTCATACATTTGGTGAACACAATGGGGGCTGTAGTGAGACCAAAGGGCAGAGCTTGAAACTGGTAATGACTGGCTCCCAGCCAAAAGAACAGATGACTCCTGGATAGCCTGTCCATCTTTATATGGTAGCATGCATTCTGAAGGTCTATAAAGCACATCCAGTTGTCTTTTCCCAGAAAGGGAAATATTGACTGCAGTGTTATCATCCAGAACTTTGTCTCTGTTACAGATTTGTTCAATCTGCTGAGATCCAGTATGGGTCTCCACTCCCCTGTTTTCTTTGGAACTAAACAGAACCTTGAGTAAGTCTGGGATCCTATTTGGTCTGCGGGGACCAGCTGGATGACTCTTTTTTTTCTTGCAAATTCTGTATTTCTAGGGTTGATTGTTTTCTGTGACTCTGGAACATCCGGAATGTTTTTGTGTGTGGGGTGGGAAAGGAAAAGGGTATGGAGTAACCTCTGGATATGATGCTTTGTACTAATTTGTCTTTTATTTTTAGCCAGGTGTCTGGGTACAAGGATAATCGACCCCTGACTGCCTCCAGAGAAGGACAGATGGGCCTCTTTTCAGAAGCGCTAAAGGGCTTACCGAAGAAGGATTCTCTGTTGCCCTGGTTCTGTAGACCCCCTCTGCTGCGGGACCAGTGTCTTCCATTATTGCTTCCCCCGCTGCCCCTGGGGGAAGACTCACCACGTGTGTCTTGAAAAACTCTTTGGGATTTCTGAAACCACCTTTCCTCCCTTTCTGACCTTTTGGATAAGGTCTAAAAGGTGCGGAAAAGCAGACTCTGACAGCAGAGAAAGTTTTTCCTTCCTGCTCACACCTGGTTAGTGTGTCTTTGACCTTAGGCCCGAATAAGGACGAGATATTGAAAGGGATGTTAACAAAAGGAAGACTTAAAGGATTCCGCAAAGTTACACAAGTGCATCCAGGAATTTCTCCTAAGGGAAATTCCTGAACCCGATGCCCTACATGCTCCATCAGCCGCATAAGAAATGAGCCTCATGGATGAGTTTACTACTGAATTCAAGGTGGAGAGCTGGGAGGACACTTTATCTGATATCCCCGCAGCTACTGAACCCTGGAGAGCATCTCCTAGCTCCTTCAGGAGATCTCGCTGCAACCTAGTAAAGTGTGTGAGCATAAAGGTCTCTGAAGAAAACATGCACTTTCTGTATCTGTCCATCATATGTGACTCTTTGTTCATGGGATGAACAGAAGAGGACGTCTCTGACAACTCCTTCTTGTTGGCCTCCGCATCTACTCGGACACCTTTTGTACGGAAGGTTTTATACTCGGGGAATGTGATGAATTTATTTGGCCTCTGGGGTACAGGGTCCACAGAATCCGGAAACTCCCATGCCTTTCGACAAACTAAATCCATAAGTTCATCGAAAGGTGGAGACACCCAAGGGGCGGAAGGGTGACACCCAAAAGCCTTCAGGTAGACAGACTCCTCATCAGAAGGGTTGATGGGCTTCCAGCCGCCTCTCTGCTTAAAAATTTCTAGGATGTCTGCAAAGGAGACATCCTCGGAGGGCAACCGTGGGGACCCTTCTGACTCATCAAGGTTTGTGTCAGATGTAATCGACTCCTCTGGGGAGTCCAGATGCTTCCTCTTGCATAACCTCTTACAAGGGACCTCTTCAGAAGGGCATTCTGGAGAGGTTTTGGAAGAGAGAGGTTCACCCACTGGGGCATCCTGAGGCCTTGGGTCTCCACATCTGTGTGGAATCAATGTGCTGAGATGGACACCGGTGCTTTTGGGGAAGGAATGACTGGATCTGAGTTTGGGGCTGCCTGTGGGGACAGCACTCTCTTCATCACTTCGAAAGCCCCCCACCCATGATCCAAGGAAGCTCTCGGCTCCAAAGAACTAGAAGCCTTCCCCAGCACCAACAGGGCTTGCTCCGAAGCCGATGTAGGAGCCAAGCTTACCTGTGTTGAGACTCTGAGAAGCAAGTTCGGATCCAACAACTATCTGACCTGATTGTTCCCCCTGGACCCGACCAGAGAGCGTCGGCTCCTAGACTCCTCGAGCTCAGATGGCACTGAGGAAGTTGGAGCCAAAGATCCTGGAATGGGTCTTGGCTCTGATGGTTCCAGTATGATCAGCTCAATGCATTCTGGCCCCAAGGTGGGTCAGAGGAGGAATCGATGATGGGGTAGGTCCACTCAGTTCCAAAACCCTCTGGGTCGGCTCCGACAATAATTTGGCTAGCGCCAGTGTACTTAAAAGCCTCTGCACCACACAATCCACATCATCTTCTGACAAACTCCTGGAGGATCAAGAAAAGGGAGCAGGAGATCTTGACTTTTGTAATATCAGCGATCTTAAAGTCGGAGAAACCAGCTCCAAGACAGGGGACCAGCTCCGAGTCTGCAATACCAATGGTTCCGAAACAAGAGGAGCCGAGGTAGATGGTTTTTCAGGCCCGACAGATTTCGGGTCCAATGAAGACATTTTTGGTACTTTATTAGTAGGTCCAGATTGGTCCGATGAGGTAGATAAAGATCTTTTACTTGATTTTCCAGATTTAGAAGGAGGGGAAGGGGTTTACTTTGAAGCAGTCCGACCTTCTCCTAAGGCTTCTGAAAAATAACTCTTCAACATTCCCCTCAGTATCAGCTTATTTTTCCTTTCAAAGAGAACCCTTGAACTAAATGAGTGGCATATAGAACAAGACTCTTGTAAGTGTACTGCTCTAAGGCAGTACACACAGTCAGTATGGCTATCAGTCAAAGACATTTTCTGAGAGCACTTATAACATTTCTTAAACTCTGAGGGTTTAGTGTCTTTTAACTGTTTAGACATATTATCCAAGATAAAACAACACAACTTAACAACACCAGTAATATTTAGAAGCAATAACTCTCTACTGTCTACAGACTAAAGTGCTCTCTAACTTAAACGAGCTATTTAGATATGAACAGAAAGCAACAAATAACTTTTTTTTTTTTTTTTTAGCAGAACAAAATAGCACACCACACAGGAAAAAAAGCCCTCTAACTTAAATGGGCTGAGCTGCTTTCTAACTTAAATGAGCTAACTCAGGAAAGGGGTTCTAAACTAGTTTACTGAACAGTAAATAACCAACACACACAAAAAGATATTTCAAATAGAAAGTTTAGTACAAGAAACCTTATAAGCTAAAAGCATCTGAAAAACTAAACATACATCACACTTGACAGCTCAAGTAACATGAGGCTAAATAACTGTATTTAAAGCACACACACACAGTAGCCGGGATAGAGATGAAACTTTAGGCCTTCAGATAAACGACAGCCTCAGAGAAAAAACAGCAAGCAATGGACACAGTCTAATACCGTGACTAACAAAGTCAAGGAATTAAGTAAGATAACTAGCAAAATTTTTTTAAAGAAAAGAAATACAAGTTTTTAAAGGTATAATATAATACTTCAAAGGTAAACTTAGCCAGAGCTAGTTGTAAAAAGTACAGTTGTGTACACTTACCATAAATGTGGATGTTTGAGTGTATTCACTGTTGCAGTCATTACATTTGGGTAATCTGCTGGCAGGTTGCCCTCAGTCGGCCTGCATATCAAAGTCTTGGGTCCTGCGTCGGTTGCTGTCTCCTCTTCCATGACATCAGGTCGTCAGGGGTATAAAACATGCAGCCAACGCCATTTTCTACAGTGCCCCCCAAATGGGGAGCAAAAAAAAATATATATACATGCAATTGTAACAACATAAACTTTACCTTCATCTAAAAGCAAATACACTGCAAAGGCTGTAGAATATAGTGAAGGAAAGAGAAGTTCTAGAAAAAAGGGGATGGCGAGTGGGTAACCCGGACTGCAACAGTGAATACACTTGAACATCTACATTTATGGTAAGTGTACACAACTGTACTATGTTCTTCGTGTTTCACTGTTGCAGTCATTACATTTGGGTAGAATCCCAAAGCTATGGATGGGAGGTTGGAACTAAACAGCTTTAGGAGCGGCTATAAAGCCCTGCAGAACTGCACTGGCAAAGCCTGCCCTGGACTTAGAGAAGAGAGGCAAATGATAATGCTTTGTAAAAGTATGAACAGAGCTCCAAGTAGCAGCTTCTAGAATGTCTTTGGTTGGCACCCCTCTGAGAAAAGCTGCTGAGGTAGATGCAGCCCTGGTGGAATGTGTCCCGATTCCCTTGGGCATCGGTTTACCATGATGCCTGTAGCAGAAACGAATGCAGTGGCTTATCCACTTTGAAATAGTCTGCTTTGAAATAGCCTTCCCCTCTGATCCTGCAGCGAAAGCCACCAGTAGCTGCTCAGATTTTCTTAGAGATCTGGTCCTGTTTAAATAAAATCTTAGTTGTCTATGTACATCCAAGGAATGCAGAATCTGCTCCCCCTTGTTCTGCAGATTTGGGTAAAAAGTTGGCAGGTGAATAGTTTGGTTAAGCGCCACACTGGATACCACCTTGGGCATAAAGGAAAGATTAGTCCTGAGGGACACCCTGTCTGGGTAAAATGTAATAAAAGGCTCCACAGCCATGAGGGCCTGTAGTTCTGAGACCCTTCTTGCTGAAGTGATTGCCAGAAGGAAAGCTGTTTTCCAAGATAAAAACTTTATAGCTGCAGTAGCTGCTGGTTCAAATAGAGGCAGGGTGAGCTTTTCCAACACAAAATTGAGGTCCCATGCAGGAGTTGGTGATCTTCTGGGAGGCCTTAAATTTTTGGCCCCTCTAAGATACTGCTTTAGCAGAAAATGAGAAAAGATGGGAGGCTCTGTGTTGTAATGAGCCGAGATGGCAGAGGCATGGATTTTTATTGATGAAAAAGATAGGCCCTTGTCAAGCATCTCAGTCAAGTATAGTAAAATCTGAGGAATATTTGGCTTTGCTGTGTCCGTTCCTTGTGCTTGGCTCCAAGCACATAATCTCTTCCATTTATCAGCATAAGATTTTCAAGTACTAGGCCTTTTGCCTTCCAAAATGACATCCATCACAGATTTACTGAGAGGAGTTGTTTGAATAATTACATGATCAGCCATGCTGCCAGGTTCAGAGTTTGGAGCTGATTGTGCAGAATTTGATTGCTCTGCTGAGACAGTAGATGAGGTATTTGAGGCAAGTACCAAGGAGGGAGTTGAGACATATTCCTTAGAATTGGGTACTAGTGCTGGCGAGGCCAGTCCGGGGCAATTAGGATCATTTTTGTTTTTTCCTGTCTGACCTCTTTAGTAAGACCTTGGGAAGAAGAGGCAGAGGAGGAAAGGCATAGACTGATAGGTTTTTCCAACTGAAGGATAGGGCATCCACTTTCCATGCTTGTCTGTGATAAGTCCTTGTGCAGAATTTGTCCAGTTGATAATTTTGGGGAGAGGCAAACAGATCTATGTCCGGACTCCCCCATTTCTCTGTTATCATGCTGAAGACTTGTGGATCCAGTTTCCACTCGTGAGGGTCCATAAGATTTCTGCTTAGGTCGTCTGCCAGAGTATTTTGTTTTGCTGGCAGGAACTGAGCTTGAAGATGTACTTGGTAAGTCAAGGCTGTGTCCCACAATGCCATGGCTAGTCTGCAAAGGGGGTAGGAATGTGTACCCCCCCCCCGCTTGTTTATGTACCACATAACCGTGGTGTTGTCCGTCTTTATCAGTAGTTGCCCTGGATGAAGTAAGTCCTTGAAGGCTGTCAGGGCATTCTGAACAGCTAACACTTCTTTCCGGTTGATATGCAGATGCATTTGTTTTGGGCTCCATATGCCCTGAATGCATCTCCCCGCCAGGTGGGCCCCCCAAGCATAGTCTGATGCATCTGTAGTTAGGGTTTGGGTGGCAGGGGGTAGAGTGAAAGACCGTCCCATGTTCTGGTGACATGTCTCTGCCCACCAAAGAAACTCCTGTTGTAGGCAGGGAATGAGAGGAATCATTGTTTCCAGACTGTGACAATGTTGACTCCATAAACTTTTTAGATACCACTGTAGTTTCCTCATATGCAGTCTTGCATATGGAATTAGTAGAATGCAGGATGCCATGAACCCCAAAGCCTGCAGAATTTGTCTTGCAGATAACTGAGTTTTTGTTGCCATCTGTTTGAAGTAAATAGTCAGTTGCCTTTGCTTGTCTGGCGTAAGGTAAGCCATCTGGGCAGTTGTATTCAAGCTTGCACCCAGGAATGTAAGCTTTTGAGAGGGTACCAGTTGTGATTTCTTTTCATTTATTGTGTATCCTAGGCATGTTAGAAGCCTTTTTACAAACGCCAGATGTTGAAAAAGAATGTTCTTGTTTTCTGCTTGAATGAGACAGTCGTCCAAGTAAGGATAGATTTGTATGCTTCTTTGTGTGCAAAATGCAAATACTGGTGCCAGGCACTTTGTAAAGACCCTGGGCGCAGTAGATAAGCCAAAGGGCAGTGCAGAGAATTGGTAGTGCATAAAACCAGCCTTGAAGCGGAGGTATCTTCTGCATGATTCCCTTATTGGGATATGCAGGTATGCCTCTTAAGTCTAGAGTCACTAACCAAGCATTCTTGCCCAGCATGGGCAGAAGCTGTTGTAAAGTCAGCATTTTGAATTTTGGTATGTCCAAGAATGTGTTCAAAATCGATAAATCCAGCATTGGGCACCAGGCATTGTCTTTTCTGGGTACCAGGAACAGTCTTGAATAAAACCCTTGTCCTTTTTCCTGTTCTGGTACTGGTTGAATAGCCCCCATATCCATGGGGGACGTAACTTGTTTCTGTGCCTCTGCCCACTGATTATGTGGCAGATCTGGCCAACCGTTTGGAATTGGCAAGGTATGAAAATGAAATCTGTATCCCTGGGATACTATGTTTAATACCCACTTGTCCTGGGTTATTAACTGCCAATTTTGAGCATGAAGTGCTAATTTTCCTCCTAAGGGGGCTGCCAAAAGATAAGTGCTTGGTGATGGCAGAGGGAAGTCATTGAGACTGTTTACTGTAGGATTGTGCTTTGTTACCTCCAGATTTGGAGGTAGAGGCACCCCATTGCTTTGACCTGTAAGAACCCTGTGATTGGTATCTAGAGCCTTTGGAGCACCTGGATTTGCCCTGTGAGGCTCTGTCAGACACAGGAAAGGACCAATTTTTTGTAGGCCAGTGTCTACTGAATCTGGGTGGCTGCACTTGTAAGAAATCTTTTACAGTCTGCATAGATTTAACTTTGTCTTCCATTTTCTTTAAAACCTCTTCTGCCTTATTACCAAATAGAGTATCATGCTGTAAAGGTGCATCCAATAATTTAGCTTTAACATGATCAGGCAGATTTTGCTCCTTGAGCCAGGCATGCCTTCTAATCACAGATCCAGTAACTGCGGCCCTGCAAGAGGCCTCCAAGGAATCAAAACCACATTGCAAAGTATGCTTTCCAACCTGTTCTGCTGCATGCAATAATTCCTGTAATTCTTTACTTTCCACACATTCAGAAATCAACATAATTTTCTGTTTCAATAATCCCATAACATGTTGTTGATATTTAAGTATATGAAACTGGCAGTTTAAGGCCCTAATTGCCAAGGTTGCAGACGTATAAACCTTCTTTCCCCATCTATCCAGTGCCCTGGAATCTCTATCAGAGGGGTAGGATTCTTAGCTGTTGAGGTCTTTACACCTTTGGGACCCTGTGATAGTTTCAGGGTCAACAGCAGGATTTTTGAATAAAATTTTGTGGGAGTCAGGAACCCTGTAATATCTGTCTGGCTTACTAGGAGCCAGAGGCAGGGAATCAGGAGCCATGCTTGATTCCGAAAACACATCATCAACAATGTCTAATACAGGAGGTATAGCCAAATGCCTATGCTGAGGAAGAAGAAGGAAATCCCTAAGCCTCTTTTTTGATTCTGAGAAATTCTGACTCTCCCAATGAAAATGTTCCCTTAAAGTATGTAAGGTTTCTCAAAAAGAATAATCTTCAGGAGGAGATGCAGATGGGATGGATTCCTCTGCATCTGAATCCTCATAGGGTGGTATAGACAATTCCTGATCAGAAGAGGAATCAGAAGAAATAGAAACCTGATCTGAAGATTCATAATCAGTGTCTTGCCTAGGCCTCTTATTGTGGGGGGGGGGGGGGGGTAGGGTTACCCCTGATCAAGATAATTAAGTCTTCAACCATTTTGATTATCTGTTGTTTAGGCATAGAGGCCTGAGCACATGGCTCATGCGTCGTTTTTTTAGCCTTAGAAGTTGCTTTTGTCTTTGTTTTTGAAGTTGGCGTCAGTTTTATATAGAAATGTTGAGGCCTGAAAACACCCTCAGAAGCCAGTGCCTGCTCAGCGGCTCCAGACCCATCCGAGGGAGACACATCCGCGGGTACAATACTCTGAGAATCTCGTGGCATGCCAGACTCCACATGTGTCTCGGTAGAGGCCTGCGACTCGAAAGTAGCGGGTATCAGGGGCTGCGAAAGTGCCTCACTGAGTACCAGCATACCAGCGACTGGCTTAGGAGAAGCTTCATCATCGGTTTTGGACCTCAACCGTCTGTCTCAGTCCTTTTCTTTGCATTTTTTGTGAACTCCAGTAGTCGGATTGCTATCCGATGACATTTCAGGATAATTAAATCTATTTGCAAAATATTTTGAAGTAAACATATACTGACACTTAATAGTGCGTCGGTTAAATCTAGCACAAAACCAACAGCAAGGCACGTTATGATCTGGGCCTAAGCAAGGAATACAGTACAAATGAAAATCCTTATGAGGTATTTGCTTCCCACAAATAATGCAATTATTAACTTTTACTGACATCGGTAAGGAGCAAGAAAATGTTTCCCCAACAGGGTACTTAGCTTTAATTGAAGACTTCGGTTCTAAAACTCGAATGCGAAAATTTCAGGAGTCGGCCGACCGGCACTTGTGAACTGCTTCTGCTTCGGGCACCGCTTGGCAAGAAAGACTGAAGAAAATGGCATCGGCTGCATGTTTTATACCCCTGACGACCTGACGTCATGGAAGAGGAGACAGCAACCGACGCAGGACCCAAGACTTTGATATTCAGGCCGACTGAGGGCAACCTGCCAGCACATTACCCAAATGTAATGACTGCAACAGTGAAACACGAAGAACATCACCCAATCTGTTCAGCAGCAAACAAGATCTGGGGAATTCCCTAGAGCATCATGGGATAGGGAGTAAGCCACAAGCTAGTTGGAGACCTCAAGCTTTTGTATATGGCCCAGTTGGAACAGAGGATCGGTTCCAAACCCCACCAGTACAGAATGAAGGCAAGACAGGACAACATCACATCTATATATCAAAGTGGAAAGGAATGATGATGAAATATAGGGGAAACACAGGAAAGAAGAAGAGACTGAGATCTTGGATGCAGGCCTTTAAGGAAAACAAAATTAATCATGCAGAACATTACATCCTTAAAGTAGCAGAAAGTATTCTAAGAACTAAACCAAGACCTGACTGGAGAAAGGAGACTCTGCCGATAGGGATGACTGTCATTAGGGATGCAGACAACAGGGCAAGAGGGGGCCGGAACTTAATGGAGAAAACTGGCAAAGGAACCAAGGTATTGGGAGCAAATAACTATAGAGGGAAATATGACAGAATGGGAAGATGCCAAGAATTTATTTGGACTGCGGATTAAGGACTGCCTTCAGGGATTGATATCAGAGGAAAGAGAAAGAAATATCGGGGGGGGGGGGTCCTAAACAAAAGACCAGCACTGGTAGAGTTTTTAATAGAATCTAGACCAGAAGCTGCCATTAAAAAAGAAATAATTAGTAGAGCATATAAAATATTGCACAACAACTATAAGAATCAATCAGAGGAGGTTAGAAAGGATTGGGAAGAGTCACTGGATAAGCAATTCACAAAGAAACAATGGGAAGATATATGTATGTTTCCCAAATATGCAACAAAATCTAGAAGACATCTGGCAGATAGGTTCAGTGCTAACTTTAGCCCCCCCCACCCCCTAAATGGCCCATATCTATACAGGAAGAATGCAGAGTCCCTGTAATCACAACTACGCAGGTAAAAGCTGCACTCTCTAAAGCCAAAAACACAGCATCCATGGGACCAGACAACATCCCAGGCTGCATTTTACACGAACTTCAGAACAAACTGGCTCCCCACCTAAGCACCATGTTCAATCATAGCCTCACATCAGGCTTTGTGCCCACTGAATGGTGTACTGCAACAGTTATCCCACTCCACAAAGGGGGAGCCACCACTGATCCCAGGAACTATCGTCCTATTAGCCTGACGAGCCTGGTCTGCAAGGCCATGGAACGTATCATCATGGAACTCATAAACAAAGACATCGGTAACCTCCAAACTCTGGATCCCACCCAGTTCGGGTTTGTGAAAGGCAGATCATACCTCCTGAACCTAAGCAACTTCTTTGAGGCAGTCACCAAAGCTGTAGATGAGGGTAAGGTGGCTCACACAGCCTATCTTGACCTTGCCAAGGCTTTCAACACCATCCCCCATTCCGGAATTATAGCTAAACTCACTAAACTAGGTATAAATCCCTATGTCACAAGATGGGTTGCCAAATGGCTCAATGACAGAACCCACACTGTAAAAGTTGCACACTTCAAATCTGATCTCAAACCAGTGACAAGTGAAGTACCACAGGGTTCAGTCCTGGGACCTCTCCTGTTTGGTATCTACTTCTCTGAAGTACAGGCTAATGCAAAAGGCCTCTGGCTAAGGAAGTTTGCAGATGACTACAAACTAGGAACCATAGTCGAATCCCCAAATGATGTGGAAATCCTACAGAAGGGCCTCGCTGAAACAGATGCCTGGTGTCAGAGCCATGGCCTCAAGCTCAATGCCAAAAAGTGCATTGTCATCCCCTTTGGTAAAAACTCTGTACCCATGAACTACTACATAGACAGCAGTCTGCTTAACACCGAATGTGTGATAAGACACCTTGGGACCCAGGTGGACAGTAGTCTGTTCTTTGATAGTCACATCGCCACAGTAGTCAGGAAGTCCTTCTACGTGGCACACCTCATCATAAAAGGGCTCTCATCCAGGAAAAAAGAGGTCATTGTTCCCTTCTACTCGACACTCATTAGACCCATTATAGAGTACAACGCCCCTTTTGGAATGTACCTCACAAGACATCTGCAACAGCTGGAATGGCCACAGAAGTACCTCACAAAGAGGATTACTGGCTTCAAACAGATGGCCTACACTGACCGTATCAAAAAACTCCAGCTTTACTTCACAGCATATCGCCTACTCCGAGGTGATCTCTGCCTAACATATAAAGCTATGTCAAACCCAGAGCTGTTGGACATGCTACACCTAAAGAAATCCCAGTCGCTCCGAGCTACACGCTCTAGGGACCTAAACCTTGTCACCACAATAAACAGGACATGCTGGAGGGATAGATTCCTGCCCCAGAGACTTTCCATACTCTGGAACAGGCTACCCATCTATGTCAAGCAAAGTTCTTCATTAGCACTCTTCAAGAAAAATCTTGATGAGTGGATGAGAAATAGGAAATACACCCCGGGGATCACTTCTGTGTCTCTGCTCGACAGTGGCAGAAGAAAATAACTTTCTTGGGTAGCGTAAGCCAGGGAACCTTGTTGGCTAGGCTTACGTAGGCCCTAGGGCTGATAGCCTAGTACCTACTTATGAACCTATAAGATTTAGGATTTTCGCCTGGAAATGTTCACATAGATATTTTTATACCCCAAGAAGACTCCAGACAATTTTTCCTCAGATAGACGGTAAATGTTGGAGGTGTGAAGGGGAAGAAAGAGGTAAGCAGGAACATATTTTCTGGGAGTGTAGTGAGTTGGCAGACATTAAGGATTCCCTGTGGGATGCACTGTCAGAGATGGTGGGTGGGCAGATTGGTCTGACAAGGGAGATGATTTTTCTGAGCTATGATACAGAATTGGAATTGCCTACACATGCTAAGACTTGCTGTGTCTAATAATGGTGGCTGCCAAAAATACAATTATTAGAAAATGGAAACCAAAATCTAAACCAACTATACTGGAAGCAGTGACTATAGTAACAGAGATAAAACAATTGGAATTGAGATCTTTAGAAAAGGGTAGGAAACTACATAAGAAAAATGGGAATTTTGGGAACAATACATATAAGGGAGGAATGAGGCCTAAAAGGCAGCAGGACTTAAATGAGTTATGTAATGTTTGAGTGAGAAAGATTAGGTAGATTATAAGTGATGTATAACATTTGTAACTTGGAGTGGGTCAGCATGGTTTGTGATGTAAAATGCTTGCAACTAGGATTGTGCTGGTGTGGTTTATTTTCATGTATATAAATATATGACTGCCTATGTAGTAAGTGATGGTTTAATGAAGATATTTCTTGTTTAGAAAAAAACAAGAATTGAAAAATGTATGTAATACTGCTTAGGTTATATGATATATAGCAATGTATGTGAAGTATAATGTTTGTTATGTTAATATAGTTTGAATACTTTTATATGAATATAAATTTGCCTATGTCACAAGTGATAATTCAATAAAGGTGTTTGAAAAAATTTATAGTTGAACAATCCCAAGTATAATTTCCAGGACTTCACATCAACAAATGGAATTGCATTTTTAATAATAATGATAAATCAGAATCCATGGTGATATCTAATATCAGAATACCAATGAGCCATTGGAAGTCTGACTCTTGGACACATGCTGCAAGCAATAATTCTCAGCAAAGTTGTAAATTAATAACCATGTAGCCATGGCAGAGATGTACACATTGGAGACATTATTGAATCAAGCACTGCAGGCAGACATACATAAGATGAAGTTTCCTTTAAAAAGCAGAATTTGCCAACACTGAGCTTGATGACTGCAAAATATAATGCAGTTAGCAGTCCACTTAAGATTTATTTAACAACTGCAAATTCATCTTTCTGGATCAAATGAGATGATGTTTCATTCTGTTGAACTTATGCCTTTTTTATAGTAGAATCTGAACTGATAGTGCAAATATAAGGTGCATTCCTCTCGACTTCTTTGCTCAAGAATCTTGGACAAAGCCACAAATATGTATAGGACAAATGCCCAACATCAAGGACAAAATTTAAATATTACACCAATTAATTTACAAAGTTAACAAACAACAGGTGGTTGAATTAACATTCATTTTCTGAAGGATAGGAATTTTGAAACTCCAATGTTTGTCATTACTTAGTCCTGTGATTTTTATTATGAACAGACCAAAAATATGGACAGTTGAGAGGTATGCTAAGATCCGGAGGATTTTTGCTCCCTTTTTCTCATTCCAAAAAGAAAACGGGTAGATGAACAGAGTACCTCGACGGCAGCTTTAACACTACTTTTTGGAGGAAATGTTGGTTAGTCCTAACTGATACATAAGACTTATGACACCACAAATATAGTTCTTTGCAAATGAAGGCTTGAAGATCCAAGCAGGGTAAGGGCAACAAAGAAAAGCAATTTTGAAGCGATAAAGCTTAAAGCTGACAAACCAGCAGATTTGAGCACAGAATGGTCAAGCCTGTCAGTTGCTACATGATAAGTCATCTGGAGGGGTACTGTAAGGAGGGTGGACTCTATTTTTAATTGTCTCAGGAAATAAGAGACTCTTTTGTCCTATGAATTCGTTTCTAGGGAGGAAGAGGGTGAGACAGACACTTTCCAAACCTTAGCTGCAGGTGGGCCCACTCATGCCAGATACATATTGAATTACACCTAAGCACCAGAGAGCAAAAACAAGGCACTGCCACTTAGGGAAATCCACATTAAAGATGGAACAGAGATCAGGCAGTGCTTTCAAAGTGGCCTGTGCTAGCATTACCCTACGTCTCCGAAAGGTGCTTTTTCATAATTGCAAAGACAATTTTCACTGCTGTCTGATTTCAACATCCTAGGCCTGTTCTGCAAGCACAGCTAGCACAACCTAATCATGAAGGGATTCACATCTAGATCAGGGGAGGTCATCGTGCCTCTTTACTCATCCCTCATCAGGCCCATAATTGAGTACAATGCCCCTTTTGGGATGCACCTTACCAGACACCTGCAGCAACTGGAAAGACCCCAAAAGTACCTCACCAAGAGGATCAAAGGGCTCAAACAGATGCCATATGCTGCCCGGTTAAAGAAACTCCAGCTCTACTCAGTGGCATGCCGCCTGTTCAGAGGCGATCTGTGCCTGACGTATAAAGCCATGTCCAACCCGGAATTAATGGACATGCTGCACCTCAGAAAATCCAAATCCCATCGAGCTATGCGCTCGAGAGACTTGAACCTCAGCACTGAAATAAATAGGACATGCTGGAGGGACAGATTCATAACCCAGAGGCTCCCTTCACTCTGGAATAAAATCCCAGTTCAGGTTAGGCAGAGTCCTTCATTGACTCTCTTCAAGAGGAATCTTGATGAGTGAATGGGAGATCGTAGGTTTACCCCAGGTATCACTTCTGTGTCACTGTTAGACAGAGGCACAGTATACTAACCTCGAAAAAGGGCATAGCAAAATAAATTTAAAATGGGTGGCGAAAGCCAAACACATTCTGGCTAGGCTTATAAATGCCCTAGGGCAGATAGCCTAGTATGAACCTATGAACCTAAGACAACCAAGGGACCCAACTTAACCTGAGTCAGCCTGGGCTACTGAGCCTTGCTGGGCACAAAGACAGGTCTGGGAAGAAGAAGAATTCATGGTCTCCAATGCTGCTGAACACTTACTAGGGGACTTGAAAGCAACTCCACAGAGATATGCCAGTCGTGCAAATACTTTAACAGCTGGATTATGGGTTAGGCAAATTCTGGAATGTGAGATATAACCCTAACATGGCTGTCAGAGATGTATCTTTTGTGGAATTTCCACTTATTGTAGAAGTGTAGGACAGGCATGAGTTCAACCCAAGAAAGATTTGGTGACATTTGAGGAGCATGAGACCATCTTGGGAAATGACCTAGGTACCGCCAGGAGGGTGAGTCTCATGTCTCACCTCCCTATCATTCACCTTCTTATGATGTACTAGCAAGAGGCAGGGATCACATGAAGGACCCTCCTGCCATGTCACATGAAAGATATGCCTGTAACTTTTTTTGTTTGCATCTTTCTGTGGCTGGAATAAAACACTTGCACTTACAGCAGTACTTGACATAATGCTCATTTTCAAGTACTACAGGTATTTATTTCCAGTGTGGTTCATAGTGAATGATCTTGTGACTACATGAACATTTAGAGGGATTACACTTTTTAGACATCAAAATGTGCAGACAGGCAAATAAACTAAGCATGCTCTGCCAGCTTGTTGAGTGACGTTATCATAGCATGCAGTGGTTGGAGGTTCACGTGTCCCAAAGTGCATGGAAAAATAAAGTTGAACTACAGAATGGAAGACAGAAATGCCAAGAGGTAATTCAATGAAGAGGTCTACTGATAGCAGCTCAATTTGTTTCTCTGGCATTCTTGCCAAAGATGTAGACTGTGCTCCTTAAAGTGGCTGTACAGCCTGCTCCTCAATAAGAAGAATTGGTTTTATTCCTGCTTTTTTCCTCATCTCAAGGTATCATCCAATACTAGTAGTCAGCAGCTTACACCAATACACCAAGTTCTGGATGGTGAGTGTTTAGCTAGTCATGCCCCTTCTGTCACAAGGGGACCATATGGTGCTGCTGGACATGACTGAAGCTTACTGGTACATTAGCATCTAGGGACCCACAAGAAGGTTGCTTAGTTTTCCTTATGCCAGCATTGAATGAGTGTGCATGAATCTGATTAACTTTAAAGATGATTCTAATTTGTCAAGCCCATTCCAGCAACAGGGTTCAGATTTACACCACTGAGTTAAACGAGAGGCAAACTTCTCCACACACCCAGTGTGAGGGTCTTTGCCCTCTGCACCTCCATAACTAATACAACCTATTCCAAGACTGTACAACCTATCATCCCCCTTACCAGATACCCTTAAGTTGTGAAACCTCAGACTAGGTTAAGTTTGTAGATTGTAATCCATCCGATGGAACATGCTATATCAGTTAGAATACATTTAATTGCAAATTAAAGACAAAAATAAAAATTGTCAGCATCATTACAGTAAAAGGTGTTACCCTCCGGCCTGTAATAACACACATGTCCACAGAGTTTTCACTATATTATTGAAAGTGACAAGACAGATCATGCAGCATTGGGCTCTTTTATCTCCTTATTTAGACCATCTCTTGATGGCTTCCTTGAAGAACTTCTTAGCAGAACTCTTTATTGGGCCCTGCCATGTTACAGTTCCTAGGGATCACTATAAAAATTAAGAAGCTGGATCTCATCCTGGTGCAGTGGATTACTTTCAACAGGATACAGTTGAATTCTTTCTTAGGCTAGTCAATTCTGAAAAATACATTGCTGGAAGGTTATTATCTTGTCCTACTTGGTAAGGCAGCAAATGAGAGTGCAAGCTCATCCTTTTTTCAAGTTCATCCTTTTTTCGCCAGTTTTTGCACTCTTTATTACTTTTACTAGTGCCTTTGGGAGTGCCTTCTGCAACTTTTGTTTTACTTGGTAACTCTTACGGACTGGCGATGGAGAAAGGGTCCCTAACGGAAAGTAAGGGACATGATGAATTGGGCCAATCTCGTAAACTGATTGGCCAGCTTACAGAGTTGATTGACTTACTAACGCCGCTCTGCCAATCCTTGGCGGGAATGAGTTCAAAACCCTCCCATGCATCAGGAAATGGAACAGAAGGGTTGGTTACACAGAAATGTAAGAGGAAAAGGGAGCTTATTGGCAACAACTACGAAGCCGGCGACCAAAATGAACCAAATGGTGAAACATTTAATCCTGATGCTACACCAAGGATTTTTGGCAAAAACAACTCTATGGAACTATCTACAGGAGAAAATATAAACATTGTAACAAAACCAAAACCGCTGACCTTTAGTCAAGCGGCAGCAGGTACTGTTTTAGAAAACAATTTTAAAGAGACTACTGAGTGGTTACATACCAACTATTGTTTCAAACTTGAAACTGGTGGTCATTCTTTGCCACCTAATTCTGATTCTTATTGTATGAAAGTTGATAAACTATCTAAATTAATGTTTAAATTCAGAACATTGTGTATTGAGAATGCATACCTAACAGAGTGTATCAATAGGAACATTGTTCCAAAAGGTTTACGTGTATTCAAACACCCCAATAATGTTCAAATGGGGTCTGTTTTTCATAAAGAACTTTTAGAAGTATTCAACGGGTGTGGCTTAGATGTATTAAAGCTTATAATTAAGGAGAATGTTAGATGGCAGGAAACTTTACAGAAGGAAATTGATGAGATGGATTTATGTATTAAGGAAGATCTTATTTTTAATATTAGAGAAGAAAAAGAGAAATATTTTAGAATAAGAAGTGAAATTGATGTAAAATGTGATGAATTGGTTAATAGAAAGATGAAAAAGTTAAAGAGGGACATACATGAGTATGAAAATAATATTAGCTACCCCAAGCCACCTTACATGAATAGTACCAATTATGTTTCAAATAGACAAAAAAATGGTGTTAACTTTAATGACCAACAAAGTTTTGAAGAAAGATATGATGATGAATACAATCAAGCCTTTCCACCCCTGCCTAGTTTTGAAAGGTTTACAAATAAACAAGGGCATCAACAGGAAAATTTTCGAATGAAGGGAGGGGAGAAGAGGGAGATACTAAAAGTTGGTACCCCTTCCACTAATGAGGAACCTAAAGACCTAGGAATTGTAGTTGATGGATTTAGAAATACCTACAATGATTTTTCTATATATAACTTTAGTAATATTCCATTGGTTAAGGAATATTTTAACCTTCTTAGTAAGGGACTAAAATTTATTCCATATGGCAGAGGAGATTTAACTAAAACATTGTTGGACATTAAATTATTTTTAAGGAAAATGAATCTGGAAATTATGTTTTCTAAAAACAATGTAAATAATAAACAAGGACTAGTACAGAAAACTACATACAATCCCCCCATGCATGCACAATTGAAGAAGCTGGAAAGAATTTTGGAGAAAGAAATTAGAAATGCACAAAGTGAGACTAAATACAGGACAAACTTAAGTAAAAAGGAAAAGGAAATTTTAGATGAATTAAAACTCAATCTAAATGTAAGAATAATTAAACCAGATAAGGGTGGAGGGATTGTAATAATGGACAATATACAATATGAGGGGAAAATGAACCAAATCCTTAGGGATGAAACTAGGCATTCATGTGTTTCTAAGAATGAGGTAAATCTGGCCTACCATAAAATATATATAAGACACAAAGACATGTTACATGAAAGCAGCATTGACATAAAACATATGATTATTTGAGGGTAGAGAAACCAAAAATTCTTACTATATTCGGAATCCCCAAAATTCACAAAAATTCCGAAGACCCACCTTTTAGACCTATTGTATCTGCTGATGGATCAAAAACCTTAACTCTGGCAAAATTTGTAGATACAAAGGTGAAACATATTTGGGTTAATAAAAAAGTTATATTGAAGGGCTCCTGGGATTTGTTAAGGGAGTTAACTTCTGATTTATATGCTGAAAATTTATTATTTGCAACTATCGACATAGTTGACCTGTTTTCCTCTATACCTTATTCAACAGGAATGGATATGTTTGAAGACATTGTCTTTGAAGACAGGCAATTATTCCACAGGGATAAAACAGCAAGTGTAGATTTAATGGATATGGTGTTAAAAAACAGTTTTTTGATATTTAATGGGGAATTTTTTCAACAACTTGAAGGAGTGGCAATGGGAGCAGCCTTGGTTTTGGCAAGGTGGGAGGAAACTTTCATTTTGAATTCAAAATGTAATTCCTGTTGGACTCTATATCGAAGATTTTTAGACAATAAAGTTATTTTTTGGACAGCTAGTAGTGAGAAATTTGAAGAATTTATGGGATATATTAATAAAACTACAGATTTTCTCAAATTTACCCACAAAATGTCATATGACACCCTAGAATATCTTGATTTGGAGATATACAAATTAGACAATAAGCTAGAAACTAGAATTCACAGAAAAGCTACTTTTTGTAACTCCTTCCTTCACTACAAGAGTGCTCATCCCTTGCACTGTAAAAGAAATATAGTGAAGGGACAATTTGTAAGGGGATGCTGTATGACAAGTTCTGATAGTGATTTTATAAACGAATGTAATTTACTGGAGAAAATGTTTATAGAAAGAGGTTACCCTAACAAATTTATTAAAAATATTAGGGTGGAGGTAGAAAATGGGAGAAAAAATAGATTTAAACCTATTAAAGGGGAAAATTAATAATGAAAATATTAATAATGGAATAGAAAAGAAAGAACTAAATCCCATTAACAACTACCAACAGGCACTTGTCTTAGAATATAACGCAATAAATAATAATATAAGGAGGGTTTTTCAAGAAGAATGGGACAGGTTTGTTGCCCTTACTGATTTGGATGCTATTTCTAGATTATCTTCCAAGGTGGTATATAAAAATTCAAGTAGTATAAAAAATATTTTGGAGAATAAAAATAAACAGATTGATTCCAAAGTGGGTAGAATAAGAATTGATACATACAGATGTGGAAGTTGTAACCAATGTGGGCGCATTATGAATACTGATGAACTTTACCTGGAAAGTAGAAAAAGGTGGATAAAAAGTACTGAGTACTACAATTGTGAATCAAAGGGGTCAGTATATTTAGCTGTTTGCCACAAATGTAATTCTTTTTATGTGGGGAAAACAGAAAGAACCCTAAAAAGAAGAATATATGAACACGTTTATGATATGTCCAAGGGTAAAGAAACTAATGCCTTGTTCAAACATTCTAAGGAATGTGATGGTTGTAAGTTTTTCTTTATGGTTCTTGAACAAGTTAAAAAAGAAATTAGGTGGGGCCCTTGGGAAGAAATACTAGAGTACAGAGAATTATGGTGGCAAGTAACCCTGGAATCAGGGAAAAATCCAGGGTTAAACGACTACATTTCTATATTGCCACTTTTAAAATTAAGGGCTGCCAAGCTATGAAAAAAGATTGATGAATGTAATAATATCCTTCGACAGAAGGTGGCACTGTCTCCCTATGAATTTATGGTTTTGATGAACTAAATAACCACTTCACAGAATCTTTACATATATATTTTTATTTTTTTATAACACTAAAATAAAAACATTCAGCTATTGAAGCACAATGTTCTGATTTTACATTTTATGTTATTTAGGTTTTATTGTAAAGCGAAACATAAACTTAAGTGGTACGAATAGTAAAAGTTTTAATATTTATGAGTTTATCTGTTTATTTGTCTGTTTGAAATACGAAATTGAATTCAACTGGTTTTTAATTTGTAGGAATAGTATAAATACATTTAATGAGTTGTGAAGTATGTATCTGATGAAGTCTGGGTATTTTGGACGAAAACACGAGTTGGTAATATAAGGCGTTCATTTTGTTTATGACGGAAGTGTTTTAATAAAGGAAAGAGTGTTTAAAACTTTCAACAAGTTCATCCTTTTTTCGCCAGTTTTTGCACTCTTTATTACTTTTACTAGTGCCTTTGGGAGTGCCTTCTGCAACTTTTGTTTTACTAAGTTTGTAGATTGTAATCCATCCGATGGAACATGCTATATCAGTTAGAATACATTTAATTGCAAATCAAAGAAACAAATAAAAATTATCAGCATCATTACAGTACAAGGTGTTACCCTCCGGCCTGTAATAACGCATATGTCCACAGAGTTTTCACTATATTATTGAAAGTGACAAGACAGATCATGAAGCATTGGGCTCTTTTATCTCCTTATTTAGACCATCTCTTGATGGCTTCCTTGAAGAACTTCTTAGCAGAACTCTTTATTGGGCCCTGCCATATTACAGTTCCTAGGGATCACTATAGAAATTAAGAAGCTGGATCTCATCCTGGTGCAGTGGATTACTTTCAACAGGATACAGCTGAATTCTTTCTTAGGCTAGTCAATTCTGAAAAATACATTACTGGAAGGTTATTATCTTGTCCTACTGGGTAAGGCAGCAAATGAGAGTGCAAACTTTCACTCTCCTATATCTCAAATGGCTGATGACAGCAACTGCTTTCATAATGTCGCTAGCTTACCTTCTTATGAGGGTGCACCACTAGATGTCCAATGTGCTAATGGCTACAGTCAGAACACTCTCTCGGACCTCCATGTCGTGGCAGAACCCTGTCATTGTGCCTTGCATTGGTTGGCTATGCCATTAGGTTTAAATGGAAGGGGAGGAGTTCCCTTCCTACCACCAAACCAGACAGTTTCTGATGACAGATGCCTTATGGACTTCTCATCAAACTGTAAGCTAAGTGCACTGCTAATCATTTTTCAAGGTCTGGAAGGGAGCATTAAAAGCCTGAGCCGGTACTGTTGCAGTGAAACAACAAGGTCATGAGTTTTCTCTAAATAAGCAAAAACACATCAAGTTCTAGATAGTGAATTATAAGCTGGTCATGCTCCCATGCTGACACATTGGGATCTAGATGCTGCTGTTGGACATGATGGAAGCTTACTTACTGATGCATTGGCATTTAAGGGCCTACAAGAAGTTTGCTTAGTTCTTCAAGAACTTAAACTATTCTGGTTTTGCACAACTTAAAGATATCTCAGGGAAGGGGGTGGCAGGTTGTATTAGTTAAGGAGTTACAGGGGACCAAGAACCACACACAGGGTGTGGGGAGAAGTTTGCCTTTCATTTCATTTTATTTACTGGTGTAAATTTTAATCCTTTTGATGTCTTCCCAGAACAGGGAAGGGGGACATGATATCTGGTTGAGAGCTCTCAACCATGGCATTGTCCTTGTAAGCAGTTTGCAACCTTCTTAAGTATAGTAGTATATTCTCCTATTTACAACTTAAGTCCTTTTTTAGAGCTGATCAGGGCTTCTTGCACACACAGAGTCTTCTAGCTATGAGACACTCTAGAGGTTAATCTGTATGCAAGAAAGGAAAGTCTGATAGTCTCTAAGTTCTGCTTTCTGCATCAGAGAAGAAACAAATAAGCAGTGGATACATTCTCCTTGTAGCTGAGAGGAAGTATCTATTATGCCCTCCTTCATTCTTACTAATTTCTTACCTGATAGCCATATTCATAGGATAAAGGGGCAAAGCTCACTCTAACAACAGGAAGAGCGCTCCAATCCTTGGCACTTCAAGAGATCATCCAAATCTACGGGAACAACATCCTGAGTGGGTGGATAAAAATAACCACACTTTTAGGCTTGGCTGTTCTTTTAACTCCACCCATCCAAAGGAACTTGCCAGACACAGTCTCAACAGTTATACAGACTCCTATGAAGCCTCTGTTAAAGCAAATGTATTCTGTCAAGTGTCAATGGTCCACCAGCTGACAGAAGTACTGTCCTCTACCACTGTCTATGAACTTGAAGATATAGCCATGCTCTGGATGCATGTTTGAGTCAGCTTGGCACACTCACACCCTGGTGGAAAGAAGAATTCTGGATCATAAAAGGCTTTTTACGCAGTTCTTAAAGACAGTGATCATCTCTGATCATGGAGGAAGAACACCCCTCTTCCCCGAGACTTGAACATAAGGGCTGTGGGGTTTCCTATTCTGCCTTACTTTCAGTTACCTCAGCAAACTTTCACAGGAACAGATGGATAGAGTAAGGAGGGAAGATGAAGAGAGTGAATAATGAAGGGATAAAGCATAAAGTGTAAAAGATAGCAAATGTAAGGTAAGGGCACACAGAAATTAACTATATACGATGAGGAAGAGATGTCACATATTAAGGTAGGGAAATAATTTGAAGAAGACAAAGGTGCCTGACCGGTGAAGGTTAGACTTGGATTAGGTGCTGCATCCAAAGGGAAAGCATTTGCAAACTGAGTTGGAGTTGAAATGATCTTGTCTGCTAAAGGACCAAATACAGATTTTGTTCACTATTTTTTTAAATTCAACTTGCCAATGTTGGATTTTTCAGGCATTTAGTTCTGATCTGTGGAGATAAATGGTTTCATAATTTTGTTTGTAAAATATTTTGTTTTTTGACATACTATATTAGCCTTTGGATGACCAAACACAGCACTTCAGCTAAATGTCTCTAATTAACTTCAAACATTTATTAATAGATACACATTGTCAGAGCATTGTGCAGAGAAGGCAAAACAAAAAAGCAATACTTAAAATCAGCACCTATTAATAACATAGCAAATAATACCAAATGTACAATTTAATATGAAAACACTCAGTGGTCAAGACCAGTACAGTTGGTCTTAATCATGTGATCGTCACCTAGTACCATGACAAATTGGTACCTCATAAAAAACACTATGACACACAGAATGGAAAGTGTTGAAAATAGACTACAGGATACAAAACTGCTAGCATGCAGTACGTAAAATGTTGAAAGCAGTACCTGAGAAGAAAGTGACTGCCAGTAGCTGTGCAACTTGTAGTTACTGCGGTGACCAGCAAATAATTCATTTGGGAAGGGTACTAACTTATGGTTAGTCAAAAGGCATCGGTGGCCACAGTGGCTGGGTGGGTTAATATTTGCACTTACAAGCAGATCTCTTATTTATGTACTTTACAAGAAGTGACATATACAATAACACATTGTTGTCTAACTTGTGCTGGCAACAGTGACCACCACACTGCCAAACAGAAAGTGGAATGTACCCAAGAGCAATCTGTCAGTGAAAAAATATAAATAATTTCCTCAAAGGAAACTTAAAAAAAAAAAAAAAAGCTTTGATCATCCTCAATTGTGGCCTCCAATAAATAAACATATGACAATGTCAATTACAGATTAGCAGATGTAAAGGAAAAGGGTAGCAGCAACTTCTCTGCAGTACTACATACATACAACTCTCGTGTGTAAGTTATTTTACATATAATTTACAGTTAGTGTCTTGCACCATGGTGCTTAAGGTGTGACTAAAAAGGGTCTGTCAACCAGTCCATTTACCTAGTTATCAAAGTGAAATAAAATAAACAAACAACAGCAATAAACAGACACTAAGATTTCAAAACATACCTAAATATGCAACTCCTGACCACCTGCATATTCACCAAACAAACAGCACCATAATTACCCATTCTAAAGACTTAAACCTTGCCTGTCATAGAAATAGGACTTGCTTGAGAGACAGGTATGTATCCCACAGACTATTCCGTCTACGGAACAGGCTCCCCATCCATGTGAAGCAGAGTTCCTCCCTAACCAAATTCAAGTGTAACTTGGACAACTGGATGGGAAACACTAAATTCATCTCTGTCTTGGCACCTATGTCTCTAATGGACACAGGCAACTTGTAAATGGTTCATCTCCCAAGCCCCTGCTTGTAAATGTTTAATCTCCCAAGCCCCTGCTTACACCTATCAAGGGTGCCAAAACTTGTCAGAGATTTGGGATGCATGTCTAGGCTTATAAAGGCCCTTGTGGTCATTAAGCTAGTAAACACCTTTGAACCTATGAACCTAACAGGTTCCAGAAGTTAAGCAGGATGCTTGTGGGTCACACTATTGCCATTATATTCACAGCAGTGCTAAAAATGATTTCCTTGTGCCTAGCATGACTCTTATGAAGAGAACTTTAAGTGGATTCTAGGAAAAGCTCCAAGATCCCTTTTCAGTGGCAGAGTCATTGAGCTATAATAATTGCAACCACTTACCGATGCATTTAAATAGAGTACAAAGATAATAATGAAATAAGTGAGATTTACTGGCAAACACAATTCATTGATTTAATTACTCATACACACTTTTCATTGATCAGGTTACTCCCACTAGGCCAAAGACCTAATTTCAGGGGAGACTCGAGGTGCTGCAGTCTTGGGTGTGCTCTCCTTCGGATGAGATGTTAAACTGAGGCCCCATCTGCCTGAATCGGTGGCAGCTAAGATGGATGTAAGATATCATGTGATACTTATCAAAAAGAGTAGGGAAAGTTTCCCAGTGTCTTGGCTAAATTTCCCTTAGTAAGTATGAATACCACCTTGACTCTCCCATGAAAAGAGGCCTTTGGCCTAGAGGGACTAACCTGGTCAACAAAAAGCATGTATGAATAACTAAATAAATGAATTATGGTTGCCAATAAATCTCACTCATTTCATTATTATCTTTGTTTGTACTCTGACTATTTAAAATGCATCATTACGTGGTTACAGTTTTTATAGCTCAATGGATCTACTGCTGCAAAACATAAAACAATGTAACGTAATTCACTCTGAGTGAGCGTGCTCACAGGGAAGCAAGGACAAAGAAAGCAAAAGTCGGGGAATGGTGATTCCAGTGACTGGGACACTTGGGGGTCACACAGTTTCACAAGGTGGCACATGCCCTGTATGCCCCTAGCCCCCCCCCCCCCCCCGCACACACACACACACACACTGTGCTACCACTGGTCAGAAGATTTCCACTAATGCTGTAAAAATGTGAAATGGACAAAGTACTTAATAGTCTTTATGAAATCAGCACACCATCACACATATCCAGAAGTCAAATAACACAATGCATAAAAAGAGGGACAGTAGCAGAAAATTATGGATGGACTCTGGGAATACTAAAAAAGCTCTTCTGAAATCCATGAAAGATTACAACAATTTTTTCTTTGGGTAGCATCTTTGGCCAAAAAGGAGATTCTGTCATCTAAACTTTGATTTTAGACTTTCACCTTATAACTCAACAATACATCTGGCATATTTTTTTTTAAAGGTAGCTATCTATTTATGTATCATTGTGAAGTTGCCAATTATTAAATCCACCAACTAGCGATATGTGAACACTGATGACAGTAAACAATTGCTTTGCTTAAAAAGACAAATACACTTATTATTATATGGAATAAATAATTAAAAAACTGCTGGTAAGACCACAGTACTCCACTCTTTGGTTAGTCTGAATATGTGAGGCATAAAAGTACAGCATGAAAATGAAAACATAAAGGGCAAACTACAAAAAAAATGGTATAAAACTCACCAACATATGCAAGTGACTTCAGTACCTGCAATTATAACTGAACACTTAATAAATAAGTAGCTGTGATATAGTTAATAAAATATTACAGCCCAGCTTTACAGGAACATATATGAGATAGAGGGTACTGTAGTCAAGACTTTCTGATAATGTCTTATAGTAGCCTTAAGTACTTACTGACATGGCACCTTGTGAATTCTCAACAGCCTAGTAAACGTACCTGCAGCAGCTCCTGCCTATAAAGAAATCAAAATATGTCATTCTGTAAATTACTGTCCTAGACAGTGAAATACAGAGTTTAATGAAATGGTGAAAGTAGATCTAAATTATAGGATGAGCTCAAAGTGTATGAAGAACAAAGTTCAGCAGATCCCTGAAAACAAAACAGTACTGAGATAATAAGAGAATGTGTGCCTGAGTAAAGTTGAAATATTTATGACTTCATCAGGTAGTAGAAAAACACATGGGCATATAGCAATTCCTTGGAAATGCAATTCACCTAGCATCAAATAACATTTTATAAGGTTTTCATTCATTCTGGTGTTTGTTATCTCAGTCGTTTTACTAGATTCATAGTAAGTAATACACTGTCCAGCACACACACAAAAAAAAAATATATATATATATATATATATATATATATATATATATATATATATATATATATATATTAAACTGACTTTGCAAAACCATGAACCAAAATAGCAATGGCAATACATCGTAATACAAATGACAGGGAAAAAACTCTCCAAACCACTAAAACAGCAGTAAATAAAAAGAATAAAAAAACACATATTAAAGATAGCTAAAACAATGCTCTTCTACCCTGAACCCCCATACTAAAATACCAGAAAATACTTTTCTGGGAAGCTTCAACCCCCTACACCCCCTCTACACAGCCTGAACCTATAAAAAATATTCTGAGTTTGCACCAATATGTAGTAGGGCAGTACTCCAGTGTTAAGGATATATTCAGTGTCACCCAGATAAACATTTACAGCTTTTGCACTGAGCCATGCCTGACCATTCATGATTGAATGTTTTAGTTTTAGCTTAGAATTACTTGATTTTTAAGCAGACCCCCCCCCCCCCAAATTACTTATCCTTTTAATTATCAGGTAGGCTGATCAAGTCATATGAGGCTTTTTTCACCCACAACCCAGAATAACATAGGCTCATAGGTTCCTAGAGCCCTTGCAAACCTAGTGAGGTTAATCCCAAGTTGCCCCATTTGTCCTTATTAAGTGAACATATTTTTCAGAGCTAGTCTCTAGTCAACACCAACTTCCCCTGTCCATGAGGGACATGGCTGCCACCCCCCAGGGTGAATTTGCTGTCTCCCATCCATTTGTCCAGGTTGCACTTGAATATTGTCAGTGGGGAGATCTGCTTCACGTAAACTGGAAGTTTGTTCCGGAGGAGCGACAATCCCTGGGAGACATATTTTTCTCTCCAGCATGTTCTGTTAATGTCACTGGCTATGTTAAGATGCCTAGACTGAGTGACTCTTATGCAATTAGATTTGCGGATGTGAAGCATATCCATCAGGGCAGGGTCAGAGACCACTATGTAGGCCAGGCACAAGTGTCCTCTCACCAGCCTATACGATAAAGAGTACAGTGACAGGGCTTTTAGTCTGCCCATGCACATCATGGTTTGGAGGCCCTGTATTTTCTTGGTGAGGAACCTCTTGTGGTCTCAATAGCTGTTGCAGGTGTCTGTTGAGGCACATGCAAAAGGCAGCATTGTACTCTATTAGTGGTCTGATGATGGTAGAGTACAGTGGGGCTATAATATCCTTAGACCTGGATGTGATGTCCTTACTTATGAGGTCTGCAAATTTAAAGTTAGGTATTTACCATAACTAGGCATCTGAGTTGTCCGTTTTCATTCTTCCTCACCTTCCCACCCATTCATCCCCCTTCCAATGTTCCTGGAAGAAATTCCTGGACAACTTAAGAACCCACGGGTTCTTGGTTTGAGCCTCTTCAGTTTATGAAGTTCTTCTCCTCCAATTCCTGAGATTTTTTGGTGTGTCATGGTAGTAACATTTGTACATGAAAGGCAGCAAACTTGATCTGAGGGCTTGAGGATGAACTAGGGGATTATGGGTAAAGGGAGGAGCATGAGACTTGATGAAGAAGTCTAGCAGAATGTGGCTGAGTCAGATCTGAGATATGGAAACACCTGGAATCCCTTGAATCTCAAGTGAGCTGCAATCACTGCCATGCACTTGGTGAACACCCGGCAGGCTGTGGTGAGCCCAAATGGCAGTGCTCTGAATTGAGACTGATTTGCTCCCAGCCAGAAGTGCAGAAATTTCCTGGAGCAGCTGTGATTCTTTATATGAAAGTACGCATCCTGGAAACCTATGGAATACATCCAATTGCTTTGCGCAGAAGTGGCAGTACGGACTGTACCGTAACCATTTGGAACTTGGACTTCTTTACATACTGATTCAGTCTACTTAGATACAGGATTGGTCTGAGGTCCCTTGTTTTCTTTCGCATCAAAAAGAAGTAGGAGTAAGTTCCGACTCCTATCTGTTCAGTTGGGTCCTTTTGGATGACTCTTTTCAAAAGCAGCCCTTAGACTTCTTGGGCTGCTAACTCTTTCTGACTGGGTGGAATGTCAGGGAGTTTCTTGCTTGGTTTTGTAGGAAGAAAAGAAAAGGGAATATAATATCCTCTGGATATGATGTTTAGCAGCCAGTCGTTTGATGTAATATTTATATGGGCTTTGGGTGCAAAGAAAAACATCACCTGACTACCTCCAAAGAAGGGTATCTGGGCAGTGCATCAGGAGCACTGATAGCGTTTGTCGGGAAACGACTCCCTAAATCCATGATTTTCAAGGACCCCCCCCCCCCCGCCTCTAGGGTGACACCTGCCACTGAAACCTTCTCCTCTGCCCCTGGAAAAGGAATCTCCCCACAAGTCCTGAAAAGATCTCTGAGACTTGCGGAAACACATTTTCTTACCACTTCATTTGTTCCTGGAAAAGGTATGCTGAGGGGTGGAAAACATTATTCCAATAGCAGACAGCGTCCTTCCATCCTGCTTGCTGCAGGTAAGGGTTTCCTTGACTGATGGACCAAATAAGGAACCATACAAAAGGACATTAATAAAAGACATCTTAAAAGGTTCTGTGAAATCGCAAAGCCTCATATAGGCATGGTGCTGTATGGCTATGCCTGAGCCGGCTGCCCCAGAAGTACCTGCCTTCTACTGCATGGGAAATTAACCTCATTGTTGAAATAGCTACTGACAATAGAGTAGCCAGCTGTGGAGAAACTTTTTTAAGATCCACCACCAACATGGAATCAGCAACAGAACTTGAAAGTTCTTTAATCAAATCTCTCTGTAAATGGGTGAAGTGGACCATAAAATTCAACAACCTCAGAGCAAAAGTAGCTGAGGCATAAATCTGCTTCCCAGTTCTGTCCATTGCTCTGGACTCCTTGTTTGGAGGATGGACAGTGCAGCTCTGTTGTCTGAGCTCCTTTTTCATAGCAGCTGCCACAATCATGGCATCCACTGCCATTCCCTTACTCCAGTATTGTTGATCAGCTTGGAGGGAATAGGATTTTATCTGGATGCTTGGAAATCGGTTCAACAGTGTCCACCTCCTTCCAGGCCCAGTGGAAGATGAAGTCGATAAGCTCATCTGCCGGGAGGGGTGATGTGTGAGTCACCCAGGATGCAGACGGGCCAGCCCTAAAAGCCTCCGAGAACACAGTCTCCTCAGGTGAAGGATTTTGGAAAGACCAACCACCTCTTTGCTTAGGGATATCCATGATGTCCCCAAAGGAAACATCAGTTGGTGATCTGGGGGATACTTCACCTTCCGCAAAATCTGCGTCCTCCTTGAGAGACTCCATGGGGGAGTCTATGTGTCTCCTTTTACATGTCCTTTTCCAAGGGACCTCCTCAATGGGATGGTCTGGGGAGGTATCAGAAGAGGAGGGACATCCCTGGGGGAGAGTGTGAATGGAGACCTTATGGAACTAGCTGACCAGACAGGGCAGAATTGATGGGCTCTGAGTTCAAAGCAGATGATGGGTGCAGGGTAGGAGCCAAGATGCAAGAGGACAGTTTCTCTGGCTGCAGAGAAAACCCTTTCTACAACCTGGAAAGCAGACAAACCCAGAGAAACCCCTCTCCCCCTCCTCGGAGCCAAAGCGGTAGAGGAAGGGAAACCGTAGTCATCCCCGTATCTGTGCCGCCCGGTGAGAATTGGCCCTGCACTGTTTAGGGCCAAGGCACCCAGAGGAAGGGATGGGTCTGTAAAAATAGGAGCTGAGCCTTGCCCCTCAGACCCAGTGCAGACCTCTCAGACCCAAGACCTGCTCTGATCTGAAGACAAGGGAGCCGAGCTGGTCAGGGTCAGTGTCGGATCTGAAGAAAGACACTTCTTTGGATTTGACGATGTACCTCTAAGAGATCTAGGATCCTTGGGCTCTGAAGAAGAGGGTTGGATCAGAGAAGGAGATATATGCTTTCTGGTATAAGAGCTTACGGATCCAGTAGGGGATAGAGCCAGAATAATCCCCATCTGAATTTCAGCTTGAAGAAATTTCCACATCATTCTATCCATATCTAATTCAGAATAGCTCCTGTAAGACCTGGATGAAATGGAGGAGGGTGGCCTGGAAGATTGTGTAGGAGTTATTAGGATTTTTGCTGGCAGGGTCAGGGACACTGCTTGAATGACAAAATCTGGAGAAAGTACAGTTGTGTACACTTACCATAAATGTAGGTGTTCGAGTGTATTCACTGTTGGAGTCATCACATTTGGGTTATCCCTGCCAGGGTAGCCCTTGGCCGGCCCGAATGCCAGAGGCTTAGTATTTCTGCATCGGCTGATGTTGCTTTAGGACTGACGTCAGGTCATCAGTAGTATAAAGTAAGGTAGCCAACACCATTACATCAGTCTTTCTTGCCATGGAGCCCGAAGGAGAAGCAGTTCGTACGAGTGCCGGTCGGCCGCTAGCTGAGTTTCGTCTACCAAATTCAAGTTGAAGTCTTCTAAAGCTAAGTACCCTGTTGGGGATCCTTTTGTCTTGTACTAACCGATGTCAGGAAAAGTTAATAATTGTCTCGCACGTGGAAAGCAAATACCAATACCTTATGATTATCCTTAGGTAGGGATGGTATTTTAGCTTCATACTTAGTTTTAGAGGATTTCATGAGAGTTCTAATTTGTTTGTTTAAACTGAGGAGGGGATTCTTCCTCTATTGTGTCAGTTCCCATCTTATTCTTAAACATCAGTTTCTTTCTCTTGTTATATAACCTATTTCTACTTCAGGTCCACCAGGGTGGCTTTTTTTTTTTTGAGAGGACCTGGTTTTGATCTGGTCAGGTACAGTCTATACAGCTGCTTAAGTGTTTGTATAGGACATCTGAGTACACATCTGCATAGGAGTCATTGTTGTCTGTGAATGCAGGGGGTATAAAACTTTTTATACCATCGTGTAGTAGTCTGAAGTTTGCTTTGGATAATTTCTTCAGTTGTCTTGCTTCTGTGGGGTGTCAAGTCCAACAGTTACTACAAATAAGACAGTTTTATAGTCCAACCTTACCAGGGAATGCATCACACAGGGGGGAATGCAGTGACTCCCGTGTTGGTGAGTACTATGTCTAGGACATCTGAGATCCTTGCGGGGGTGCAGACTATTTGTTCCAGAGCATTTGACTTAAAGTCCAGGAACTTCTAGGCAAGAGTGACTGCGCTCATATTTGTCACCCAGGTGATGGAAGAAGAGTTGAAATCACCCATGACTAAGGTGTTGTGCTGTATGGAGAGTGAGTCCAGTAAGTCCAGGTAGGCAGTGTGCTTTTCTTGGTTCATGGTAGGGGACCTATAGCTAGAAATGATGTGGTAGGATATTTTGCTTAGGGTTAATTTGACATGGAGTAGTTTGAGAGACTCATACTGTTTGACTAGTCTCAAGGTGTACTTGACTTTAATGAACCAGCAATCCCCAGCTCAGGCAAGGCTGGAGCCACGCTCTTTTGCCACAAGGGTACAGGGGAGCCATTCTTGATGTAAGATGGCTGGTTTAGTGCTCATGTTTAACAAAAACAGATAGATGCAGCAGGTTTGAATCTAGGTTATGTTATCTCGGCTGAAAATACAGTTGCAAATGAGTGCAGAAAATATGCAGTCACAACAGTAAAAAAAGCAGAAAAAAATGTAGTGAACAGATACAATGCAATTTAAAAAGTGTAACAGAGACACACAATTTTTATTTATTCATTTATTTACATTTGTTAACTGGGTAGTGTCCGACTGTAGCCTGTCCTCAGCAGAGACCCAGGGATAAAAGCTCCAGACAAATTACCAATTACAACAAATAAATGCAAAAACAAATTTATTATGAATGCAGTAGTTAATAAAGCACAATACAACAGTACAGTAGTTAATAAGTCACAGAACAGTAATGCAATAATCAAAAACAGATTTCTAGGAGCATAAATCACAAATTTAGTTGTGCATACAAGTTTATCTGATATTCTAATGAGAACTTTACTAGTAAAAAAGGTGAAGACAGCTGTAGTAGTTTGAGGTGAGGTGAAGGAGATTACAGAGTTGAGAAAAGTATTAAGAAGGTGTTATCCTGGTGAAATACAGGGGCAGAGCCAGTTGCCGGTGAGATATTCTTTTAGGCTTTTTTTGAAAGAAGAGATGTTAGCGGTTTTTTTTTTTTGGATGTGCTGAGGTAGAGTTTTCCAGACTTTGGCTATTTGATTGGCATAGAGGGAGTCACCATGATAATTGTGCGACTGGGTAACTTTTAGCAGTAATTTGTCAGAGGATCTAAGGGGCCTGCAGTTAATGTTGGGTTGGACCAGGTTAGAGAGGGGAGTTACTGGGGTTGTGTAAGACTTTGTGGGCAAAGGTAAGTTGGTTTCGAGTTAACAGGCTGGGAAGTTCCAGCCAGTTGAGGTGCTGGAGAGAAGAGCAATGATGCATTTTGTGGGGGTGATTGGCTGCAAACCTAGCTATTTTGTTGTAGCAGGATTCTAGGTTATTAAGGTCAGTCGTGTAGGTTGGTGAAAATATGTGAATAGAACAGGGTAGATAGTAAGTGGGCTCTAGCAGTGGCCAGTCTGGCTTGGTGAGTGAAATAAGGTTTGGCCCTGCAGAGGGCACCTAGTTTGGCATGGACTTTTTTGACTGTTAAGGAGATGTGTGTATCAAATTTTGGTCTGTTATCTATTGTAACTCCTAGGAGTTTGGTCTGATTAGTTGGGTCAATTTCTGTTCCATTGGAAGAGCAGATAGAGAGGGGTAGAGGGTTCAGCTTGGATGATTTGTTTGTGAAAATTATTATATTAGTCTTATTTGGGTTTAGGATGAGTTGCTGCTTGGAGAGGTATGCTTTTACGTCAAGGAAGGATTTCTGCATTTTTTGTTGAAGTTCTTGGGAGGTAGGTGCTGAGCTGTTAAGTGAGGCGTCATCTCTGTACTGGATGACAGTGGCATGTTGTGTGGCAGAGTTTAGGTTATTGGTGAATATGATAAAAAGGAGGGGCCCAAGTATGGATCCCTGGGGTACTCCAGTATATACAGGAAGTAGAGGAGAGAGACTGTTTTCCCATTTAGTAGCCTGTTGATGGTTGATAGGTAACTGTGGAACCAGCGTAGGGATGATGAGTTGAGACTTTAGTTTGTGAGTTTGTTGAGTAGCAATTGGTGAGATAAAGTGTCAAATGCATTTGACATATCTAGAAAAATTGCAAAGACCAACTGACCTTCATTTTTGAGGTGTTGAATAGTATTTGTGAAGGTAATTAAGGCAATGTTAGTACTGTGCTTGAGCCTGAAGCCATGCTGTGAGGGGGATAGTAGGTTGTTTGTGGTGAGGTGATTTAGAAGTTGTTGGTGGATATATTTTTCTAGAATTTTAACTATGGGAGAGAGGATGGCAATTGGTAGATAATTTGAGATTTCTCTAGAGGGACTGTGAAGGGGAATTATAAAAGAATGTTTCCAGAGGTGGGGGACATAGTGTTCAGAGATAGAGTGACTGATTAATATGGATATGGGGTAAGCTATTGATGGGGCAGCTATTTTCAGGAATTCATTGGGCAGCTGGTCTGCAGCAAGACAGCATGGTTTTAGTTTACTTAGGAGTTTTTTTATGTATGTAGTCTGGACGGGTTTGAGGGTGAAAGAGTTTGTGATTTCAGTGGGGGGGTGTACATATACTATGTGGAATGTTTTGTTGTCTAGGAGGAAGGTGACAGAGTTAATAAAGTGAGAGTTGAACTGTGATGCTATGGGCTCAGAGGTATTACTAGTGGAGGGAGCAGGGATGGTGGTTTTACCAGGGTTAAGGAGGTAGTTGATGTTTTGTCAGAACTTTTGTAGGTTGTTCAGGTATTTTTGTTGGGAGGATTGAAAGTAATTTTTTTATCACTGGAGATGTTTTTCTTAGCCTGATTTCTTAATTACTGAAATCATTTTTGTTTTTGGTGGTTTCTTTTTTTTCTCTTGGATGCTTTGGATTAAAGCAGAATCACTCTGGACCTCTGGCAAAAGACGCCAAATGCCGAGCAGTTTGTTATTACATAACAGAAAGTAACTGATTTCAGCACAATAACACATGCAAGTCTACATATAACGAGTAAATCACACTGAAAAGTGCAAACAGCAAGCTGGCTCTTTGATGTGCAGGTATGGCACTGTAACTACAGTCCCAGTGATGTTGAATATTGAATCTTAATAAACCAGGAAAGTAGGCAGGAAAGCTTTTTTCAAGTCTGCACTTGTGAAATGTCAAGCACAAATAACGGCGAGAATAAGCACGAAAACAAACTTTATTAGTAAAGCGCTTTTTGTCTCACTTGTAGCGAGACATCTTCAGACATAAAATTTTTACACAGTGTTTTGGTACTTAAAATGTGCTAGCAAATGCTCAATCCTCCCAACCACCAATCAGGAACCACGAAACAGAAAACCAGAAATGACATCCTTGAAACGTCTCCAATTAACAGCCTTACAAGAAGTAATTCTAAAAACATAAATATACATATATATATATTATTAATATAAATAGAAATATATGCGTATAGATAAATTACATCTAAAAAATATATATAGCTAAAAAGTACTTCTAGGAAGTACGAGAAGTGGAACTAGTCTAAACTGTAAGTATAATGCAATCCACACATCATTACATAAAAACAGACTGACCAACCTCCAACTAAAAGGTACCCGAATGGTACCAGCATTGCAACAAATCGGAGCAAAAGCCCCCCCGAAAACTGAAACGCTGATATGAATAAATTAATAATTAATAGTATGGTAGATAAGTAATGTAATGTAATAAATAAATAAATAAATAAATATCTACCTAAGAAGAGAGGTCTAAACAGACATAAGTTGTAGGATCACGTAAAAAACCCCGATACAACTCTGTTATTACCTTAAAAGGCTCTTAAGTTTTAAAATACAGGCAATTGAATATATTTCGTTCAGGCCTGGATGGTGGCAAGCACGAGTACGTAGTTGCCATACTAATTCCAGTCTCTCCAACAATAATGCACTTGGACCCCCTCTCACATCCATTGTAATACAATCAATTGCTCTGAATTTAAAAGGGTGAGTAGGAAATTCTCCTACATGTCTAGCCAATGCATTTTCTTGTTTGGATGTCCTGATGCTATAAAGGTGCTCATAAACCCTTTCCTTCAGCTTCCTATCGGTTTTACCAGTATAGAAAGCGGAGCACATCTGGCATTGTGCTAAGTATACCACCCCCTTCGAATTACAGTCAAACTTCTGATTGGACTTATAACTAGTCCCTCTATTTGAGAAATGTTCACCTATGTCCATATGGGGACAGCAAGAACACATACTACATTTTCGCATCCCCCTCCTGTTATAGCCACTAATTTCTCCTTTGTTGGTTTCCAATACGTTCTTTAAATTTCTTCGCCATTTAAATACCACTTTAGGGAGGGCTTTTAATTTAGAAAATAGGGTGTAGTCCGACTTAATAAGGTCCCAATTTTTATTAATAATATCCATGATGCCATACCCATTTATACTGAATGTGGTGATGAAACTTACCACTTTTGTCAGATTACTCTCATTGACATCACATTCCAAAGTGGCATTTAGGGCTCCCACCTCTGGTCTCCTCTCCTAGGATTGGTCGATAAAATCCCCTTAGTCTCTTTTCTTTGACTTCCTTTTGATGGTTTCTTATTCAGTTTTGTGGTGGTTAAGAGCTTTCATTTATTTTGGCTGTGGTAATACACAGCCTTCTTTTTTCAGACCATAAGTTTGCTGCTTCAGCATCAATGCTTAGCTCAGTAGCTTAGTTAGAAGCAGATCAGTTACCACCGTAAACTACATTGTGATCAGCATACTGCAAGGCAATGATTTCAGGGGGATACAGGATGAGGAAAGTAATGATCCTAGCCACCATTAATGTATGTGAAGCTCAAGGAAAACACATATTGTTACTATAAAGAACCTGTCTTGAGAGATAGCTGGAAATCTAGTCCAGGCATGCTACTTATGTCAAGTTTATGTTTTGTCAGTTAAGTTATCAGTAAATGGAGTAAGTCATACTAAAATACTTTCTTTTGTAAATATCAGTGAAAAGTGACCAAACAAGCCTACTGCTTTTGGAATTTATACAGTTAGCAATGATTTACTGGAACAGTGCAGTAAGGGTAAAATGTCTTGCTCCAAACCCATATTGCTCATTGTTTAGTAGGCCACAGTCCACTATACAGTGCATTATATGATTTGATGCGTGTGACTTTGCCAGGATTAAAGACAGGGGTGGAAGAGCCTGACACAGGTCACTGTTTAAAGTATATATGCTGACTCCTCATTCCAAAGCATGACTGTACAGTTCTAAAGGGCAGGACTGCTAGTATGGATATGGTTAGATTAATTACATCTATTAAAAGAATGGTTATGAAAGGTACAGCAAACTTAGAGATGAGTTATGCAGACCATATGCACTTGCCCTTGCATATGGCAACACTTTTTTCAGTAAGGAAGACACAGTCACTTCTTACAAATTGAAGATGAAAGTCATAATTGACCTGAGGGTAGGAACTCTGCCATGCTCAGCGCCACTCCCATACCCTACCTCCAACTACCACCCGCCCTCTCCTAATCTACCAGTTATGCTTTCCATGTATACATTTCACCTGTGACACCCATTCCCTACCCTCCCCAGGCAACCTTAGTATCACATTAATGTTTTTGTTTGCATTTCCCTGCTTCCCAACTTCCATCTAACACACAGCATTATTTCCAACAACCTTTATCCCTCCCAGACTGCTTTGCATTACATTAATTTACACTCACACTCCTCACCAACAGTACTTATCTATTATTCTGTATTTCAACTTTAATATATATATATATATATATATATATATATATATACTATAATTAAATTTTAGTTCAATAAATCTCGTTTAATGAGTATCTGCACCCATTCCATTGAACATTTGTGTGCAGCTGCTACCCATCTGTTCTTAAATACTACATCCTGTTCATCACTCAAATCGAAGGGGATGGTTGGACTTCTAAAAGCTTTCAGCCCTTGTTGGCAATGTCCAACTCTGAGTACCTTTTAAGGCGCAGCATATTAAGATAAGTACTAGTCTCCTTGGACAAAGACTTTTCAAATTTATCATATAACTCCTGCACCTCCACAGGCATTCCATTACATTGACAATTTGATTTTCCTATGCAAAGGAGGGGGTGTAGATGTCGTATCCTTTATGCATGACATTCAAGATAATTCTGGTTTGAAATTTGATGGGATTCAAACAGGTAGTGACATCCCATATTTAGATATTAGATTAATGGGAAGTGTTGGACAGCCTATTGAGACAAACATACATAAAAAATTTGAAAATGTGAATTCTTCTTTGTATGGTAGTACTTGTTATCCAGCACATTTAATTTCTGTGATACCATACACTGAGTTTTCATGTCTAGAAAAATTATGTAGTAAAGAAAAAAAATTGTATAAGGAAATGTATAAAACAGGTGAAATGTTGTCAGTAGGATATGATGTTAATAAAGTAATTGAAGCTGGATGTAAAATATTAGATAGATGTTGTAATAACACTCCTATTGTGATTACATCTAGTTATGGGAGATATAATGAATATAATGTTTGATAAAGAACATGCATGTAAGGGAAGATCAGTTTATTTTGTGACAACTTACAATATTTTGACTGAAAAAAATTATTAGTGAGGTTAAAAATCACTGGCCAATGTTGTTAAGAGACAAGGATTTAACGGAAATAATGCCCAATAATGTCCGAATATCCTACAAGAAGGGTAGGAGTTTGGCAGACATGATAATTCATAAAGATTTTGTTCCACCAGATACTGTTACGTATAATGAATTGGTTATAAATAAAGGTACCTATACTTGTAATAAATGCTGTATCTGTAAGTTTGTAGTTAGGAAAGTTGATAAAATTAATGGTGTGCACTTTTTTTCCAAATGGGTTGTATAATTGTAACACTGAAAGTGTTATATATTTGTTGAAATGTGACTGTGGATTAAATTATGTAGGTGAGACTATTAGATCTTTTAAGAAATGTATACAAGAGCATATTAGGGGTATTATTAATGTAAGAATGGACAGCCCCTTGGGGCTCACTTTAAATTCTGTTATGGATCTAGTCCAAGTTGTTGAAAAGCAACTGTTTTAGAACAGGTGAAGCTGCAGTTAGGTGAATGTCAAGATGTAAAAAATAAGTTGCATAAAGAAACACTTTTTATTTTAAAATACAATACATTGTAGCCAGCAGGCTTAAACAAAGAATGCAATTGGAGGTTTGTAATTAGATAATTCAGAGCCAATTGAAGGGAGCATAATATAAAGTGGTGGGTGTTTTACGTGTGTTACTCTTGGAAGGCTGTTCGTTAAGCAGAAGTGCAAAGTCTTGTAAATAAATTATTCATTTAGTTGGTATCCGTGTCCATTTGGTTGTTTTACAAAATAATATCTGCCAATAAAGCCAACCTTTCTTGAACACCATACCATTTAAATCCTTGAATTTCTGGGTCTCTTTTTTTTTTCTTTGCCAATGGTTCTAAATATAAAGCAAATAAAAAAGAGGAAAGAAGACACTAATGCCTGGTTCTCTTTTTCAGACACAACTTTTCAGAGAAGACCTTCCCCACTTTGATTTTTGCCTCTGATCTCTCATTTATCCTTCTAATTAACCTAATTATTGTATCTGGAAATGCAAATATTTCTATTGCCTTACTCATAAATCCCAACTTACTCTGTGGAATGCTTTTTCAGCATCAAGGCCAACCAATTACAGTGCTATTTTCTTTTATTCTGCTTCCTCTGGATTGTCATTTTTCTATTAATTTTTCTGTTATAGAAATGGAATCTCAAGAAAATTTGAGACACCAGCTTACAAAATCTTCTCTGAGCAGCATGTGTAAACAATCTTTTATATGAATGTCAGTGACTGAAAAACATGATTGAAATTAACAAAAAGAATAAAAGGCTGCAAGAAAATGCCTGACTAAAAGGACCTCAGCTAAATAGTGCTTATGTAGAATTCCTACCTCTATCAAAGCATAATTATCAATATACATGAATACTGACTGGAATTAATTCCTTTAAAAGTCAGATGTAAACCATCTATAAGAATTCGCAGTAGAATTGTCAGCTCACCCTGCTACTAGGATAAAATCAGCATACAAGGGTCACAGCAGACTGAAACAAAAGGTCATATACCGACACATAACAATAATGTAAGGACAGAGAATGGCTCTTCTATTAGGCATTTTATAAACATGCAATGATCAGTAATTTTTTGTTATCAGAATCATTCTTAAAACATATGAGTAAAAGAATAAAGAAAATGTAAATATGTATTCTATAAAATGTACATATATACCTATAAATATCAAAAGCTTAGAAACTGTAAAATGCTTTTACTTCATATCTTGTCTACAGAATGAAGGACAGAACAGATGTTGTGTCTTGTATATACATGCTGTACTGCATATTTGATTATATGAATTTCTTTTTTTATTACGCTTTTGTATTACTTCGTATGTTGCAGACTTTCATTAATTCTTAATCATTTAATAGTTGTAGCAAAACAGATCCCAAATGTAGCTATAATAATAATGAACAGTCTTTCTTTCTTATTAATAAGATTGAGAAATAAAAAATGTCATGATAAATCTGAGCAAGAAATGCTTGCTTATGTACCTGTTACAAAAATAAATGGTCTCAGCAGCATTTTTGAAAATAAATGCATGACCATATTAGGACACAGTGTAGTAATGTACTCTTCCAATTCAAGGAAGAAAATATAAAGTTATTTTGTCTAAGATAGCATTATGTAAAAAAGAAAGGTACGACTACATCCTTTAAGACAGTATAAATACCTTGTGTCCAAGTTGCAATCTTTGTCAATTACATGGAAAATAAACTGTACTCAGCCCACTGTCTTGTTTTTCCTGCTTGTCATTTAACTGCTCGTTTTTACCTTTCCTGATAGATGCAGTGCTTGTACATACTTGTACAGTTGTCAAATGTTTGTCCCCCGTCCACAAAAACAAGATGGTCCACATCTATCAATTTTAGAATCACCTTTGCCATTATTTGACCCATTATAGACAAACACTTTATAATCATGGTTTAAATTGAAATGGGCCTATACAAAGAGAGATCAGATGTGTGCATGCTCCTGTGAAATATAATTTCTGTCTAGTCTAGCTCAGCTATTGTACCTTTGGGAATAATATGTAAATTCCCTCAGAGTTCCTACTACTGAGTTCCTTTTCATAAATTTCTTCAGAAATCTACCCTCTTTTATTATATTTCCCTTCTAGGCCCCTTAGATACATCCTCATGGTTGCAAATCAAATTCCAGTCCCTACCTATAAGTAATATTCAATGATGAAAACTGATGATTTCTCTGCAATTTTTTAAGGTCCATAATAACAGTTTTAGGTGTAATATAAATCCATGCCAGTGTAATCCTCATCCTTTGCCCGTAGCCCCCTACTACCATGAATATGCCATCATTACCTTGTTCCCCTCTTCTGTCACTGCTGAAGTTCCTATAGCAATTAATGTAAGTACTCCTCTTTTTTTGTCCCTGATATTCTGCTGAATATCCATACTGAAATCCTTCAATTATCAATTCACATGCTCAGTTCTTTCCAAATTTGTCTCATATAGCGTTGCTATTTGCTCTCTGCATTTCTTAATATAATTATTCGTTCCTTTTTGTCTATACCTGTGACACCATTCACATTCCAAAATGTCACCATTATTGGTAGAAGTCATTATTCCCACCTATTACATATGGAAGCTTTTTAAATGTCTTTTTTCTAGCTTTTGTGATACATGGACCCATCGATGTTTAGCAGGTTAATTCTTTGTAGTTTTTCATATCATAAACATTGGAACCTATGACACATTTTACAAGACTTATTGTCAGATAAAAAACACACCCAGAACACCCCTATTACCTGCTAATTTAATACAAATGTACATTACTATGTACATCTTCAAATAATGAAGTTTAACCTTCCTAATAGGAATATGAACGTAAGAGGAAGAAGAAAAATGCATCTTTTAACTTTAGTAACTATTGCACACAAGACCAACTAAAATACTTTACTATAAAATATGCAATTTATACTGTGAAATATTTCACAGAAATACTGTTAAGAACATAAATGTTTGTTCCCTTTTTCCTTCACCCCCCCAAGAATCCTTCCAAGCATTAATGACATGAATTGAGGCAAATGTTTTTCAGTTCCCCAGTAGTTTAACAATGTCAACAAAAGTCTACTCTTTCCGCTTATTCTGATTCAGCCATATTTCACAAATGTGACTGATGGTTTGCAGTCTCACATTTATTCTCTAATTTCCATGTTGCTGGTCTTCTTCCTGTTTATCTCCATCTACCAACTCCAGACTCCAGTTCAATTCCAAGGTACTCCCAATTCTTTTGTTAAAGTCCTGTGCTTTTCTCTGCATCTCAAGCATTTCCCTTGGAACAGTAGGAAATGTTTCACTGGCAAAATCTCTCTTTGTACTTTATTATGAGAACAATGAGAAGCAAAGTCTCCTTTCTGCTTGATGGCTCATTTTTTGTTGAACAAAAGTGCAGTTTTGTACCTACCATAAATGTAGATGCTCGAGTGTTCACACTGCTGCAGTCATCACACTTGGGTTATCCTGCCGTCAGGCGGTCCCGCAGTCGGCCAGAGTTCCAAAGTCTTGGTCCGGCGTCGGTTGCTGTCGCTTCTTCCCTGACGTCAGTGCGCCATTGGTATATAATATGCTGTCCGACGCCATTTTCTTCAGTTTTTCTTGCCCCAGATGTCAGGTGCCCCCAAGTAGGTAGGCAATACATATTGCTAATCAAAAATAAACATATAAAATAAAAACAATACCTTCAGTTACCAGCAAATACACCCCAAAGGTTGTATAGGATAGAAAGGTATAGATAAGTCCAGCTAGTTCAGAGGGGATGGCGGGAGGGTAACCTGGACTGCAGCAGTGTGAACACTCGAACATCTACATTTATGGTAGGTACAAAACTGTACTATGTTCATCGTGTTACACTGCTGCAGTCATCACACTTGGGTTGACTCCCAAAGCTAAGGTTGGGTGGTTGGTCTATAAAGAGTTAGGATTGGCTATGAGGCCCTGCAGAACTGCAGTGGCAAATCCTGCTCTGGATTTAGAGTAAAGAGGCATGTGATAATGCTTGGTGAAGGTGTGCACTGAACTCCAAGTTACAGCCCTCAAAATTTCCTTGGTAGGTACTCCTCTGAGAAAGGCTGTTGAAGTGGCTGTTGCCCTGGTGGAATGAGGCCTAATGTTATTAAGGACTGATTTTCCATGCTGTGTGTAGCAGTACCGAATACAGTGTCCTATCCATTTGGATATAGTCTGCTTTGAGATAGCCTTGCCTTGTGATCCTGCAGCATATGCTACAAACAGTTGTTCAGTTTTCCTGAAAGCTTTTGTTTTGTCCAAGTAGAAGCATAGCTGTCTGTGTATGTCCAAAGAATGAGGAAGTTTCTCCCCTTTATTTTGGGGGTTTGGATAAAAAGTTGGCAAATGGATGGTTTGGTTAAGAGCCGCACTAGATACCACCTTTGGCATGAAGGTAGGGTTTGTCCTTAAAGATACCCTGTCCTGATGAAAAATTATAAAAGGTTCCACTGCCATTAATGCCTGTAGCTCTGAGACTCTTCGTGCTGAAGTTACTGTCAGGAGCAGAACTGTTTTCCATGATAAAAATTTTAGATTGGCTGTATTGGTTGGCTCAAAAGGTGGTAGGGTCAGTTTTTCCAAAACGAAACTGAGGACCCAAGTTGGTGTTGGTGCTCTCCAGGGTGGTCTTATGTTTTTAGCCCCTCTGAGGTACTGCTTTAGCAAGGGATGAGAGAATAAAGGAGGATCCGTGTTGTAATGTGCAGAAATGGCAGAGGCGTGGATCTTAATTGATGAAAAGGATAGGCCTCTGTTCAGCATCTCAGTCAAGTATTGTAAAATCTGAGGAATGTTTGGAGCAAGAGGGTCAAGGCTGTGAGCCTGGTTCCAGGTGCAGAATCTCTTCCATTTTTCTGAGTAATATTTCCTGGTGCTAGGCCTCCTGGCCTCCAAAATGACATCCATAACAGCTTTAGAGAGAGGTGTTGCCTGTTTGACTAAAGTATCTGCCATGCAGCCAGGTTTAGGGTTTTAAGCTGACCGTGCGGGATCTGATTATTTTGTTGAGTCAGAAGGTGTGGAATTTGGGGCAAAATCCATGGTGGACCCTGAGCCAAGTTCCTTAAGATTGGGTACCAGTGCTGGCGTGGCCAGTCTGGAGTAATCAGGATCATCTGTGGTTTTTCTTGTCTGGCTTTTAGGAGTACCTTTGAAAGGAGAGGCAGTGGTGGGAAGGCACAGACTTTTATGTTTTTCCAGCTGAACAGAAGAGCATCCACTATCCATGTTTGTTTGCGATAAGTCCTTGTGCAGAATTTTTGTAGTTGGCAATTCAGAGGGGAGGCAAAAAGATCTATGTCTGGGCATCCCCATTTTTGTGTTATCATGCTGAAGATTTCTGGATTCAATTTCCAATCGTGAGGGTCCATGATATTTCTGCTTAGGTCGTCTGCCACAGTATTTTTCTTTCCTGGCAGGAATTGTGCTTGCAGGTGAACTTGGTACGTTAGAGCTGTGTTTCACAAGGTCATGGCTTGCCTGAATAGGGGATAAGAGTGAGTGCCCCCTTGCTTGTTTATGTACCACATTACTGTGGTGTTGTCTGTCTTTAGTAATAGTTGTCCTGGATGTAGAAGGTCCTTGAAAGCTGTTAGGGCATTTTGAACAGCCAACATCTCTTTTTGATTGATGTGAAGATGCATCTGGTCTGTGGTCCACTTGCCCTGAATGCATTTTCCTGCCATGTGTGCTCCCCAGGCGTAATCCGAAGCATCTGTTGTTAGAGTTTGCCTGGCCGTGGATTGGGTAAAAGGCTGACCCTTGTTTAGGTGACATGCCTGTGCCCACCATCGAAACTCCTGTTGTAGGCAGGGAATTATTGGTATTACTGCTTCTAAACTGTGAGAGTGTTGAGTCCAAACACTTTTTAGGTATCATTGTAATTTCCTCATATGCAGTTTGGCATATGGTATTAGTAGTATGCAGGATGCCATGAATCCCAGGGCCTGCAGAATTTTTCTTGCAGGGAGATGGGACTTTTTTGCCAGTCATTGAAAATATTGAGTTAGTTGAACTTGTTTGTCTGGCGTGAGGTAAGCCATCTCGGCCATTGTATTTAAGCTGGCACCCAGGAATGTAATCTGTTGTGAGGGCACTAGTTTTGACTTCTTTTCGTTTACTGTGTACCCTAGAGAAATTAGCAACTTTTTCACAAATGTCAGATGCTGTAGAAGAATGTCCTTTGTCTCTGCTTGAATGAGGCAGTCGTCCAGGTATGGATATATTCGAATTCCTTTTTGTCTGCAAAATGCAATTACTGGTGCCAGGCACTTTGTGAAGACCCTGGGTGCAGTAGATAAGCCAAAGGGCAGTGCAGAGAATTGGTAGTGCATTGTACCAGCTTTGAATCTGAGGTATCTTCTGCAATTTTGTCTGATAGGGACATGCAGGTATGCCTCTTTGAGGTCCAGAGTAACAAGCCAAGCCATCTTGCCCAGCATGGGTAGAAGCTGCTGTAATGTCAACATTTTGAATTTCGGAATATCCAGGTAAGTATTCAGAATTGAAAGGTCTAGTATGGGCCTCCAGGCTTTGTCCTTTCTGGGGACCAGGAAGAGTCTTGAGTAAAATCCTTGTCCTTGTTCCTGTTGTGGTACTTTTATATAGCTTTCATGTCCATGAGGGCTGAAATTTGTTTTTTTGCCTCTGCCCATTATTTTTGTGGCAGGTCTGGCATTCCTTTTAGCTTTGGTAAAGTATGAAAGTGGAATCTGTAATGCTGAGACACAATATTCAGGACCCATTTGTCTTGGTTGATTGTTTGCCAGTTTTGAGAAAAAAGTGTTAGTTTTCCCCCCTAAGGGGGCTTCCAAAAGGGACGTGCTTGGCGTACGCAGAGGAAAGTCATTGTGACCGTTTCCTGTAAGGTTGAGACTTGCCCTCACCTCCTTTAGGGGTTGAGGTGCCCCACTGTCGTTGTCTGTCTGAGCCTTGGGGTTGAGATCTGCCTCTAGGGCGTCTGTATCTGCCTCTCTGTGGCCTGTCTGACACTGGAAAGGACCAATTCTTTGTTGGCCAATTTCTGCTAAACCGAGGTGGCTGTACCTGTAAGAAATCCTTGACTGTTTGCACAGATTTAGCTTTATCCTCCATTTTCTTTAACACCTCTTCTGCCTTAACACCAAACAAGGTATCATGCTGTAAAGGAGCATCCAATAATTTTGCCTTAACATGATCAGGTAAACTCTGTTCTTTTAACCAAGCATGTCTTCGAATAACAGAACCTGTAACTGCGGCTCTACAAGAGGCCTCTAAAGAATCAAAACCACATTGCAGAGTATGTTTTCCCACCTGTTCAACTGCATGCAATAAATCCTGCATTTCTTTACAATCAGGAGCTTCTGAGCTTGCAAGCATTTTCTGTTTTAACTGAGCCATTAAATATTGTTGGTACTTAAGCATGTGAAACTGGCAATTTAAAGCTCTTACTGCTAAAGTTGCAGACGTGTATACTTTCTTCCCCCATCTATCCAAAGCTCTGGAATCTCTGTCAGAGGGTACTGGATTTTTTGCAATGGAAGCCTTAACCCCTTTTGGACCCTAGGAAATAGTTTCTGGATCAGCAGAAGGGTTTTTGTAAAGAAACTTGTGAGAGTCAGGGACTCTATAATACCTATCTGGCTTGGCTGGAGCAGGGGGCAAAGAGTCAGGAGATAAGCTGGATTCAGAGAACACATCATCCACAATATCTAACACAGGCGGAATAGCCAGGGCCTGTGCTGAGGCAATAAGAGGAAATCCCGGAGCCTTTTCTTGGATTCTGAGTAATCCTGACTTTCCCAATGGAAATGCTCCCTCATGGTATGTAAAGTTTCCACAAAAGAATAATCCTCAGGAGGATAGGCTGAAAGGATAGATTCCTCAGCATCAGAGTCCTCATAGGGGGGTAGAGAGTATCCCTGGTCTGAAGAGGAATCAGAGGAAATGGAAACCTGATCAGAGGAGTCATAGTCTGTATCCTGCCTAGGCCTTTTCTCAAGAAGGGGATGGGAACCCCTGATTAGAGTAATGAGGTCTTTGGCCATTTTAAGCATCTGTTTCTTAGGCATGGAGGACTGTGCAGGAGAATGCTGTACTTGCTTCTTTGTCTTTAATGGTGCCTTTGTCTTGGCTGTTGTTTTAATGGTAAGTTGTGAAGAATCTGAAAACACCCTCAGAAGCCGATGCCTGCTCAGCGGCTCCGGACTCATCTGAGGGATTAGTTTCCATAGGTCCAATACCTTGAGTTTCCTGAGGCCTAGATGTCTCCACGTGGGAGTCGGAAGAGGCCTGTGGCTCTGAGGTAGCGGGTGTCAAGGGCTGCGAAAGCACCTCACTGAGAACCGGCGAACCGGCGACTGGCCTAGAAGAGGTTTCGTCGTCAGTTTTGGACCTCGGATGCCTGTCCTTATCCTTGTCTTTGCGTTTTTTCGGTATTGAGGTCGTCGGCTGATCCAACGACATGGCATAATTGAACCTTCGGCCAAAGTAGTGTAAAGCAAAATCAAAACGCCTTTTTATAGTGCGTTTGTTAAATCTAGCACAAAACTGACAACTAGTGACGTCGTGATCAGGGCCTAGGCATGGAATACAGTAAGAGTGGAAGTCCTTATGAGGTATTTGCTTCCCACAAGAAATACAATTATTAACTTTTTCTGACATCGGTCTGAGGCAAGAAAAAGGTTTCCCCAATGGGGTACTTAGCTTTATTGAAGACTTTGGATCTGAAATTCGACTTCGAAAATCTCAGGAGTCGGCCGACCAGCACTTGCGAACTGCTTCTGCTTCGGGCACCGCGCAGCAAGAAAGACTGAAGAAAATGTCGTCGGATGCATATTATATACCCCAGGCGCACTGACATCAGGGAAGAAGTGACAGTAACCGACGCCGGACCAAGACTTTGGAACTCTGGCAGACTGCGGGACCGCCTGACGGCAGGATAACCCAAGTGTGATGACTGCAGCAGTGTAACACGATGAACATCTTTTGCATTTCCTCCTTTGCCTGTTCTGCATCAAAAAATGACTTTGATCATCCAGAAAAAAATATTCTGAAGACAGCTGGATACAGCAGCTTGAATCTCACACAACCATCTCAACATTCCCTGATTACTGTAATAAATGTGCATCTTTTCTGTTTCGTGTACAGTGAATAATCATTTCCCACAAACACTCTACTGTCTCCAACTTTCAATACTTTGCCCTTTTGCCACAGTTTTGCCAGGAACAACTCTTTCTGCTGGTTGGTTTGCATCTTTACTAATAAACGTCTTGGTTGCTTTTTCATGGCCAGACATGTGGCGCACACACAGTATGCCTTTCAATTAAAGGTTCCTGCTGTGGAATATCAACCGAGTTGCTTATTTGTACCTTTATAATATTAATACAGTCAGTTCCTTCTAGTGTCTGTAGTACAGCAGGAAATCTCAGATTTTCCCTACATGCTCTGTCCTCTAATTCTATCATTTTTTGAAACATCTCTTCTTGAGCAGTCTCATACTCAACCAACCTTTTCTTCACTTTAACCTTGGATATTTGCAGTTTCATCAGTTCATCTGATTATCTGTTTAAAGCTTCTTCCATTGTCTCCAACCTTTTATTTGTTACACTCCGTCAGTGTTTTATTTATTTTAATCAGCTCTGAGCATATTTGACTTATGTTTTCCTCTAGATTACTGGAAGTCATGTCATGCACCAGAGCTGGAGCTTGAACTGCTTTTTGCTGAACAGCTGCAGGATTCTTCTCAGTCAGTGTTTTCTCTTCACCATTTCTAGTTGATTTTTTTCATGCTCTCTTAGTTTCTTCTTTGCTGGCACTGAGGCACTGAATTTTACTCAAGTTAACATCACTGACTGCTTTTTCTCAGTTTCTGTTTTCACACTGGAAGAGGTGTAGTTAAGCTGTTGATCAGAGTGCAGCCATCTCGGAAGTCCTCCTTTTTGCTTCCTTCTCAATTCCTACTTCCCCACTACCGGTCATCAGTATATAGATCCCTTTACTTAATCATGCTGTTCCACAGCTTATCATCTATTCTTCTCCATCTACTGAGCCATCTGTCATCCTACCATGACTCAAAAACATCTCTAAACATCTCTCCAACTCTGTCCCAACAATCTATCCAAACTTCCTCCATAAATTCTCCACACATAACACCAAATATATTTAATGATGTCCCTCATCTTTACCCCAAATATAGATGGATTAAATCCATTTCAACCCAAAATACTCTCCAAAAATACGAATGAATAATACCCCAATACACTAAAATCCTCCTAGGAGGAAACATTCATCCTAATCCTGGCCCCAACTATCACAACCAACATCAAGACAACTGTCTTCCACACATACTAATCTAAATGCACAGTGATCATCCCCTAACCCCAGTAATCTTACTTTTGCCAACATAAATAGTAGAAGCATACAAATAAAAACTACTGAACTATGTGTCTGGATTACCCAACACAAGCCTGATATCCTCTCTATAACTGAAACTTGAATTAAACCCAGGACAAATGACTCTGAAATTACACCTCTGGCTATAATATCACCCATGATGATTATATAATGATGAAAGGTGGTGGCATTGATTTAATTATTTCCCAACTACCACATTTCCCCCCATAACATACCAATACTAAAAATTCAATTCAGCAGAGCTTTTTAATACTTTCCTGAAAGTAAACAAATATAAACGATTATGCATTACTGTCCTTTACATCCTTCCTAGCAACAATACACCTACACTGGAAGATATCATACAATGGATATCCATAACAATTCCACAAGAAAAATTACTACTAGGTGACGTCAATATCAATTGTTTGGACATAGCCTCTAACTTGCTTACATCTAGCATGGATTTATAAGGTTTCACACAACTAATTAATAGCTTCACACATTATAGTAAGACGTCAAATCCTTACTAGACAGGATCCTAGTATTGGACCCTAGAGAATACACCACCTCAGGTACAATGTCCGTCTCAGTGATCATCTCTCAATCTATACAACCAGACATCTCACATCCACTTAAATGGCATGTTTATATAACAAGCAAATTACCCTATCATGTATTAATTGGAATATCCTGCAAAATCCTCCCTTTAGATGATGCTATAAATGAATGCTGTACAACTTTTCTAAATATCCAAAACAGTCATGTACCTCCTAGGAGAAAGTTACTAAAACCAAATAATGCAATTTGAATATCCATAAAGAGTAAAATGCTACTACTGCAGGACAGAGAAAAAGTGTGAAAAGAATGGCACAATATCCTGAAAACTTCAGAATTCTCTGAAACTATGCTAAAAAGCAAACAAACGAAGACAAAAAAAAAACTGTACTATAACAACATTCAGAAAGTACAGTTGTGTACACTTACCATAAATGTAGATGTTCGAGTGTATTCACTGTTGCAGTCATTACATTTGGGTACTCTGCTGGCAGGTTGCCCTCGGTCGGCCTGAATTCCAAAGTCTTGGGTCCTGTGTCGGTTGCTGTCTTCTCTTCCATGACGTCAGGTTGTCAAGGGTATAAAACATGCAGCCGACGCCATTTTCTTTAGTTTTTCTTGCCCCCGATGTCAGGTGGTCCCAAAAAGGTAGCAATATTCTAAATATATATATATATATATATATATATATATATATATATATATATATATATATACATGCATCAATATAAACTTTACCTTCACCTACAAGCAAATACACCACATAGGTTGTAGAAGATAGAGAAGGAAAGATAAACTGTACAATGACAGGGGGATGGCAGGAGGGTAACCTGAACTGCAACAGTGAATACACTCGAACATCTACATTTACGGTAAGTGTACACAACTGTACTATGCTCTTCATGTTTCACTGTTGCAGTCATCACATTTGGGTAGAATCCCAAAGCTATGGTTGGGAGGCTGGAGCTAAACAGCATTAGGTGAGGCTATAAGGCCCTGGAGCACTGCAGTGGCAAAGCCTGCCCTGGGCTTAGAGTAGAGAGGCAAATGGTAATGCTTTGTAAAGGTGTGAACAGAACTCCAAGTAGCAGCCTCTAGAATGTCCTTGGTTGGTACTCCTCTGAGAAAGGCTGCTGAAGTAGCTGAGCCCTGGTGGAGTGAGAACTAATGCCCTTGGGCACAGGTTTGCCATGGTGTAAGTAGCAGAAACGGATACGATGGCTTATCCACTTTGAAATTGTCTGCTTTGAAATAGCCTTTCCTTCTGATCCTGCAGCATATGACACTAGTGATTGCTCAGTTTTTCTTAGAGCTTTAGTCCTGCTCAAGTAGAATCTTAGCTGTCTGTGTACATCCAAGGAATGCAGAATTCTCTCCCCTTTGTTCTGCGGATTTGGATAAAAAGTTGGCAGATGAATTGTTTGGTTAAGAGCCACACTGGAAATGACCTTAGGCATAAAAGTAGGATTTGTCCTCAGAGACACCCTTTCTGGGTAAAATATGATAAAAAGGCTCTACAGCCATGAGGGCTTGTAGCTCTGAAACTCTTCTTGCTGAAGTAATTGCTAGTAGCAGAGCTGTCTTCCATGATAAGAACTTTATATCAGCGGTAGCAGCTGGTTCAAATGGAGGCAGAGTGAGCTTTTCCAACACATAATTTAGGTCCCACGCAGGTAATGGTGATCTTCTAGGAGGCTTTATATATTTTGGCTCCTCTAAGATACTGCTTCAGTAAAGGATGAGAAAAGATTGGTGGCTCTGTATTGTAATGAGCCGAAATGGCAGAGGCATGGATTTTGATTGATGAAAAAGATAGGCCTTTGTCAAGCATCTCAGTTAAGTATTGTAATACCTGAGGAATTTGTGGTTCTGCTGTATCAGTTCCTTGTGCTTGATTCCAAGCACAGAATATCTTCCATTTGTCAGCATAAGATTTTCTAGTACTAGGCCTTCTGGCTTCCAAAATGACATCCATCACAGCTTTACTGAGCGGTGACGTCTGTATGATTACAGGATTAGCCATGCTGCCAGGTTCAGAGTCTGTAGTTGATTGTGCAGGATCTGATTGTTTTGCTGGGACAGTAGTTGTGGTGTTTGAGGCAAGGTCCATGCTGGGTATTGAGACAAGTTCCTTAGGATTGGGTACCAGTACTGGCAGGGCCAGTCCAGGGCAATTAATATCATCTTTGGCTTCTCTTGTCTGACTTTTAGGAGGACCTTGGTTAGAAGAGGCAGAGGAGGAAAGGCGTAAACTGTTTTTTCCAACTGAAGGACAAGGCATCCACTTTCCATGCTTGTCTGTGATAAGTCCTTGTGCAGAATCTTTTCAGTTGATAATTTTGAGGAAAGGCAAATAGTTCTATGTCTGGGCTCCCCCATTTTTCTGTTATCATGCTGAAGACTTGTGGATTTAGTTTCCACTCATGAGGATCCATAAGGTTTCTGCTTAAGTCGTCTGCCAGAGTGTTTTGTTTTCCTGGCAGGAATTGAGCTTGAAGGTTTATTTGGTAGGTCAAAGCTGTGTCCCAGTGCCATGGCTAATCTGCAAAGGGGGTATGAGTGTGTGCTCCCTTGCTTGTTTATATACCACATGACTGTGGTGTTGTCCGTCTTTATCAGTAGTTGTCCTGGATGAAGTAAGTCTTGAAGGCTGTTTGGACATTTTGAACAGCTAGCATCACTTTCTGGTTGATATGTAGATGCATTTGATTTGGTGTCCATATGCCTTGAATGCATCTTCCTACCATGTGGGCCCCCCAGGCATAATCCAATGCGTCTGTTAAGGAATGGCTGGGAGGGGGTAGAGTGAAGGGCCGTCCCATGTTTTGGTGACAGGCCTTTGCCCACCATAGAAACTCCTGTTGCAGGCAGGGGATGAGAGGAATCACTGTTTCCAGACTGTGTGAATGTTGACTCCATAAACGTTTTAGGTACCACTGAAGTTTCCTCATATGCAGTCTTGCATATGGAATTAGTAGGATGCAGGATGCCATGAAGCCCAGAGCCTGCAAAATTTGTCTTGCAGAAGACTGGGTTTTTGTTGCCATCAGTTTGAAGTAAGTAGTCAGTTGCCTTTGTTTGTCTGGTGTGAGGTAAGCCATCTGGGCAGTTGTATTCAAGCTTGCACCCAGGAATGTTATCTTTTGAGAGGGTACCAGTTGTGATTTCTTTTCGTTTATTGTGTACCCTAGGCATGATAGAAGCCTTTTAACAAATGCCAGGTGTCCTTGTTCTCTGCTTGAATGAGACAGTCGTCCAAGTAAGGATATATTTAAATACTTCTTTGTCTGCAAAATGCAATTACTGGTGCCAGGCACTTTGTAAAGACCCTGGGCGCAGTAGATAAGCCAAAGGGCAGTGCAGAGAATTGGTAATGCATTAAGCCAGCCTTGAATCTGAGGTATCTTTTGCACGATTGCCTTATTGGGACATGCAGGTATGCCTCTTTTAGGACTAAAGTCACCAGCCAAGCATTCCTGCCCAGCATGAGCAGAAGCTGTTGCAAAGTGAGCATTTGAATTTTGGAATGTCCAGGTATGTGTTCAAAATCGATAAATCCGGTATTGGCTATCAGGCTTTGTCCTTTCTGGGTACCAAGAACAGTCTTGAGTAAAAACCCTGTCCTTTTTCCTGTTCTGGTACTGTCTGAATGGCCCCCATATCCATGAGGGATGTAACCTCTTTCTGTGCCTCTGCCCATTGGTTTATTGGCAGATCTGGCCAACCATTTGTCACTGGCAGAGTGTGAAAATGGAATCTGTATCCCTGTGATACGATGCTTAGTACCCACTTGTCCTGGGTTACTAACTGCCAATTTTGAGCAAAAAGTGCTAATTTTCCCCCTATGGGTGCTGCCAAAAGATAAGTGCTTGGTGTAGGCAGAGGGAAGTCATTGGGATTGCTTCCTGTAGATTTGCACTTTATCTCCTCCAGATTTGGAGGTGGATGTGCCCCATTGCTTTGACCAGTATGAGTCTTCAGCCTGGTATATTGAGCCCTTAGGGTGTCTAGATTTGCCCCTTTGAGCTCTGTCTGACACAGGAAAGGACCAATTTTTTGTAGGCCAGTGCCTACTGAATCTAGGTGGCTGCACTTGTAAGAAATCTTTAACAGTTTGCATAGACTTAGCTTTGTCTTCCATTTTCTTTAAAACCTCTTCTGCCTTAATACCAAACAGAGAATCATGCCGTAAAGGTGCATCTAGCAATTTAGCTTTAACATGATCAGGAAAATGTTGTTCTTTTAACCAGGCATGCCTCCTAATGACAGATCCAGTAACTGTGGCCCTGCAGAAGGCCTCTAAAGAATCAAAACCACATTGCAAAGTATGCTTTCCAACTTGTTCAGCTGCATGCAATAATTCCTGCAATTCCTTATTTTCTGCACATTCTGAAATCAACATCATTTCCTGTTTCAGCAATCCCATAACATGTTGTTGGTACTTAAGCATATGAAATTGACAGTTTAAGGCCCTGATTGCCAAGGTTGCAGATGTATAAACCTTTTTTCCCCATCTGTTCAGTGCCCTTGAATCTCTGTCGGAGGGTGCAGGGTTTTTTGCTGTTGAGGCCTTAACTCCCTTTGGACCCTGTGAAATAGTTTCAGGAACAGCAGCAGGGTTCCCTGTGAAATAGTTTCAGGAACAGCAGCAGGGTTTCTAAAAAAAAATGTATGAGAGTCAGGGACCCTGTAATACCTGTCAGGCTTACTGGGAGCTGGAGGTAAGGAGTCAGGGGTCAGGCTCGACTCCGAAAACACATCATCCACAATGTCTAAAACAGGGGGAATGGCTAAAGGCTTGTGCTGAGGGGGGAGAAGAAGGAAATCCCTGAGCCTCTTTTTTGATTCCGAGAAGTCTTGACTCTCCCAGTGAAAATGCTCCCTCAAAGTATGCAAGGTTTCTCCAAATGAATAGTCCTCAGGAGGAGATGCAGATGGAAGAGACTCCTCAGCATCAGAATCCTCATAGGGAGGTAAAGATAATCCCTGATCAGAAGAGGAATCAGAAGAAATAGAAACCTGATCTGAAGATTCAGTCAGTGTCTTGCCTAGGCCTCTTATCTGGAGGGGGATGGGTATCCCTGATCAAGGTAATCAGGTCTTCAGCCATTTCGATCATCTGTTTTTAGGGCATAGAGGCCTGTGCACGTGACTCAGGCGTCGGTTTTTTAGTTTTAGAAGGTGTCTTTGCCTTTGGTTTTGCAGCTTTTGCCGGTTTAATATAAAAATGTTGAGGTCTGAATACACCCTCAGAAACCGGTGCCTGCTCAGCGGCTCCGGACCCATCCGAGGGAGTTACATCCGTCGGTCCAATACCTTGAGTATCTTGCGGCATGCCGGACTCCACATGGGTGTCAGCAGAGGCCTGTGACTCGAAGGTAGTGGGTATCAGGGGCTGCAAAAGTGCCTCAATGAGTACCGGCGAACCAGCGACTGGCTTAGGAGAAGCTTCGTCATTGGTTTTGTATCTCGACTGCCTTTCTCTGTCCTTTTCTTTCTGTTTTTTATGTACTCCGGTAGTTGGATTGCTATCTGACGACATTTCTGGGTAGTTAAATCTGTTTCCAAAATACTTAGATGCAAAAATATACCAACGCTTAATAGTGCATTGGTTAAATCTAGCACAAAACCGACAGCCAGGCACATTGTGATCAGGGCCTAGGCAAGGAATACAGTATAAATGGAAATCCTTATGAGGTATTTGCTTCTCACAAGTAATACAATTATTAACTTTTTCTGACATCGGTAAAAAGCAAGAAAAAAGTTTCTCCAATGGGGTACTTAGCTTTAGTGAAGACTTCGGTTCTGAAACGCAAACTCGAATATTTCAGTAGTCGGCCGACCGGCACTTGCGAAATGCTTCTGCTTCGGGCACTGTGCGGCAAGAAAGACTAAAGAAAATAGCGTCGGCTGCATGTTTTATACCCCTGACGACTCATGGAAGAGAAGACAGCAACCGACGCAGGACACAAGACTTTGGAATTCAGGCTGACTGAGGGCAACCTGCCAGCAGATTACCCAAATGTAATGACTGCAACAGTGAAACACGAAGAACATCAATAGTAAACAAATCCTAAAATATTCTGGCTAGCCATTAAAGATTCTTACATCCCAGCCAAAAATTCAGCCCTATCCTCCTAACAACCCACCACTTGAAACTGCAACAGAACTCAACTTTTCTTTTTATAGATAGTATAGCTCCCTTAACCAAGGATTTCCCAACATCCAATCTCAACCCTGTCCAACAGCCACATATCTCTATATCCACTTTCACCATCATGCCAGTGCCCACATCCTATATAAAACAAATCTTAAACAAACTCAAACTATCATGTAATTCAAATGATGACCCTCCAAGTGAGTACCTTAAAACAGAAGCTGACAGCATTGCCTATCCTGCCTCATGTCTTATAAATAGGTCAATCCAGCAATCCCATGTTCCCTCTTATCACCCCTCTCCAAAATACTTGAAAAATGAATTCAAAAACAATTGCTAAACTTTGTCTGTGATACAAATAGGACCTGCTGGAGATATAGGTATATATCCCAAAGACTACTCCTTCTCTTGGAACAGGCTCCCAATCCACATGAAGCAGAGTTTCTCCCTAAACCAATTCAAGTGTAACTTGGACAACTGAATGGAAAACAGGAAATTCATCTCTGGTTTGGCACTTATGTCTCTAATGGACACAGGCAGTCTGTAAATAGTTTATCTCCCAGGCCCCTGCTTGTAAATGTTTCATTTCCAAGCCCTTGCTTATACTCATCAAGAGTACCAGAACTTGTCAGAGATCTGGGACACAAGACCAGGCTTAAAAATGAAGCCCTTGTGGACGTTAGCCTAGTACACATCTATTAACTATTTCCTGCAGGAAGATCTACCCCCACACAACATGGTTTCCACCCCTCCCATAATACTAACACTGCACTACTAACCTTTGAAGACACTGCCAATAAAGCTACAGATAATGGCAAACTAACCTCCTCCTTATTTCAAGACTTGTCTAAGGTCTTCAACATAGTTTGTCACAGCAAATTTCTATTTTAAATGTCCTCACTAGGTCTATCTCAGCCTACCATACTATGGTTCAAAAGCTACCCGTTAAACAGATATCAGCCAGTAAAATGGGACCCCACCCTCTCTCCATACCTCCCAGTCACCACCAGTGTATCACTCTCACTAACATCCTTCACACATCCACACAGCAGGCCTCCCTAATGCAATACTGTACTCTCATATAATCATCTGACAACTTGGCACATCTCCAAAAAATTATTAATGATAGTGGGTAATAATCTTAAATTTGACCTGCATCTACAAAACTGCACAAAAAAAATCACCAAAAACTAGGGATGCTTTACACAGCCAAAATCTTTCTCAGTAATGCAACTAAAAGTACACTTTCCACTACTCATTTCTTCACCTCACTACTTTATGGCAATCCAATTCTTACTAGCCCTTTGGCATCACAAAAAGCAAACCTTGAACAATGTTATAATAAAGTAGATAATTTTGCAACAAATAACTCTTTCAGAATCAACCCCTCTATAGCACTAAAAAAACCTAAACTGGTTAGAAAGTACAGGTGTGTACACTTACCATAAATGTAGATGTTCAAGTCTATTCACTGTTGCAGTCATCACACTAGGGTTATCTGCCTGCAGGTAGCCCTCAGTCAGCCCGAATACCAGAGTCTTGGGATTTCTGCATCGGATGCTGTCACCTCTTCCATGATGTCAGGTTGTCATGGGTATAAAGAATGCAGCCAATGCAATTACATCAGTTTTTTTTGCCCCAGATGTCAGGAGCCCCCAAAATAGGAAGCAATTACATGGTGTGGAACACCTCCAGTAAAAAATAAATACCATTGCCATAATATATGGCCAAAAAGAGGAAAGGTAGAAAAGAATAGAAAAGTCGGGGCTGGAGGGAGGGTAAGCAGGACTGTAACAGTGAATACACTCGAACATCTACATTTATGGTAAGTATACACAACTGTACTATGTTCATCGTGTTCACTGTTGCAGTCCTAACAAATGGGTTGATTACCAAAGCCCAGATAAAAAGGGGGGAGGAACCAACAACATCAGTGGTTGGAGATAACGCCCTGCAACACTGCAGTAGTAAACCCTGCCCTGGCTCTGGAAAACAGCGGCAAATTATAATGCTTTGTGAAAGTGTGAACAGAAGACCATGTGGCAGCCTCCAAAATGTCTTTAGTAGGGACACCCCTTAGAAAGGCTGCAGAAGTGGAAGCCGCTCTAGTAGAGTGGGTACTAACCCCTTGAGGCAGAGATTTGCCATGAAAGGAATAACTAAAAGTAATGCTATGTGCTGTGCAATCCATTTAGAAATGGTCTGCTTAGAAATAGCCTTGCCCTGGGCTCCAGGGGCAAAACTGACCAATAACTGTGCTGATTTCTGAAGGTCCTTAGTCCTGTCCAGGTAAAACCTGAGCTGTCTGTGCACATCAAGAGAATGTAGGATCCTTTCACCTCTATTACAAGGATTAGGAAAGAAGGTAGGAAGGTGTATGGACTGATTAAGAGTCAGGCTGGAAACCACCTTAGACATAAAGGAGGGATTAGTCCTCAAAGAGACTCTATCTGCATGGAAAATAAGAAAAGGCTCCACGGCCATCAAAGCCTGAAGCTCCGAAACCCTCCTTGCTGAAGTTATAGCCAAGAGGAAGGCGGTCTTCCAAGAGAGAAACTTTAAATCTGCAGAGGCAGCTGGCTCAAAAAGAGGAAGAGTGAGTTTCTCCAGAACAAAATTAAGATCCCAGGCTGGAGTAGGTGCTCTCTTCTGGGACGTTTTAAATTGCAAGCACCTCTGCGAAACATTTTCATCATGGGATGAGAGAAAATGGGCTGTTCAAGAGAACAATGAGCAGAGATGGCTGAATCATGGATCTTGATAGAGGAAAAAGAAAGACCACCCTGAAGCAAATCAGCCAGGTATTCCAGGATCAGAGAAAGGGTAGGTTGGGAAGCAGACTCCCCTCTAGCCTGTATCCAATGAGAGAACCTTTCCCATTTGCCAGCATAGGATTTCCTAGTGCTAGGCCTCCTGGCCTCCCTCAGCACGTCAACCACCTGTTGGGAAAGGGAGGAAGAAGTCCTACAATGAGCCATGCTGCCAAATGGAGAGACTGAAGATGAGGATGTAGAATGTTTCCCCTTTCCTGAACCAAAAGATCTGGCTTCAGAGGAAAATGCCAAGGAGGAAGATGGGAGACACTGCGAAGCAGCAGATACCAATGCTGTCTGGGCCAGTCCAGAGCTATGAGAATAGTTCTTGGACGTTCATCCCTGATCTTCACTAATACTCTGGGAAGAAGAGGAAGAGGAGGGAAGGCATACACTGATAGCAATGTCCAAGGGAAGGACAGAGCATCCACTTTCCAGGCTCTGCTGCGCTGATGTCTGGTGCAAAAGAGAGGTAGAAGATGGTTGTCTGGGGAGGAGAAAAGATCCACCTGTGGAGTGCCCCAACGTTGAATAATGCTGTAAAAGGCTGCTCTGTTCAGCTGCCACTCATATGGATCCAGGGTTTGCCTGCTCAACTGGTCTACCAAAATACTGAGCCTTCCTGGAAGAAACTGAGCTAGGAGATGCAGGTCCAGGGATGCTGCCATGGACCAAAGATTCATGCTTTGCCTGCACAGGGGGTAAGAGTGAGTCTCTCCCTGCTTGTTGATATACCACATGACTGTGGTGTTGTCTGTCCTGACAAGCAAGGTCCCTGGAGAAAGAAGATGCCTGAAAGTCAGTAAGGCATGCTGAACTGCAATAAACTCTTTTACATTTAAGTGCAGGTGCATCTGCTGGGCGTTCTGACATCCCTGTATGCATCTGCCATCCAGGTGTGCTCCCCAGGTGTAGTCCGATGCATCTATAGTCAGAACTTGAGTGGCAAGAGGTGTCCGAAAAGGCATGCCTTTGTTTTGTAGACAGGCTGTTGCCCACCATAGAAACTCCATCTGCAGAGATGGAAGCAGAGGAATCATCATACCCAGGTCCTCTAAGTGTTGACACCAAACGTTCTTGTGGTACCATTGCAATTTCCTCATATGCAGTCATATGGAATCATGAGAATACAAGATGCCATGAATCCCAGAGCTTGCAGGTACTTCCTTGCAGGGAGCTGGGACAGGCTTGCCAAGTCCTTGAAGTAAAGTGAAAGAGTTGTCTGCATCTCCTGGGTGAGATATATCATCTGGGCGGCTGTGTTCAGACTAGCTCCCAGGAATGTTATCTCCTTGGATGGTACCATTTTCGATTTTTCCACATTGCGAGTGTAACCCAGGGGAGAGAGAAGAGTCTTTACAAATTCCAGATCCTTTAATAGCTGTTCCTGAAAACTTGCTTGAATCAGACAATCGTCCAAGTATGGGTAAATCTGAATTTTCTTCTGCCTGCAAAAAGCAATGACTGGGGCCAGGCACTTAGTGAAGACTCTGGGAGAAGTAGATAAGCCAAAGGGCAGCACAGAGAATTGGTAATGTTGCTCGCCCACTCTGAAACGAAGGTACTGCCTGCAACTTTCCCTGATAGGAATGTGCAGATAAGCCTCTTTGAGATCCAAGGTTACCAGCCAGGCATCCTTTTCTAGTAGTGGTAGCAACTGATGTAGAGTGAGCATTTTGAACTTTGGAATTACTAGAAAAGAGTTCAGAATGGAAAGATCCAAGATAGGACACCAGGTGCCTTCTTTTTTTGGAACTAGGAAAAGCCTGTAATAAAAGCCCTGGCCTACCTGCTGAGCAGGAACTGATTCTATTGCTCCAAGATGAGACAGAGACAAAATTTGTTTTTCTACTTCTGCCCTTTGGTTTGGAGGAACGTCCAGGAATCCCTTGGGGGCCAGAAAGGTCCGGAAAAAAAACTTGTGCCCTAGGGACACCGTTCTGAGCACCCATTTGTCATCCGTGATAGTGGCCCAGACATCTGAAAACAGGGCCAACCTTTCCCCTAAAGGACTCTCCTGGCAAGCAAGAACAGGCAGAAGTTGTAAAAATTAATTGAGAGTGTTTTGAAAGAGATGCAGGCTTGGAGCTTCCCCCTTTATAAGTGGAAGCCTGCCAACGCCTAGACCTTTGAGGGATAGCCCCCTGCCCCCTAGAAGATTTGTAACCTCTCGTCCTGGAACGGGTTCTGTCTGCTGGGATCAGGAAAGGTCCAACTCTTGGAAGGGTAATTCCTGCTAAAGCGAGGGGGTTGAACTTGCAGAAAATCCTTAACAGTTTGCAAGGGCTTGGCCTTATCCTCCACCTTCTTCAGTACCTCCTCTGCTTTGCTGCCAAAAAGACTGTCTTTATGCAAAGGTACATCCAAAAGCTTAGTCTTGACAGGTTCTGGAAGAGGCTGTTCTCTGAGCCAAGCGTGCCTTCTAATAACAGATCCAGTAGCCGTAGCCCTGCTGGAGGCCTCAAGGATGTCTAAACCACAATGCAAAGAATGCTTATTGACCAGACTGGCTGAATTCGGTAAATCCTGCATGTCTTTACTCTCTGTCAAAAGAGGTACTCTTGCTATCCTAAACTTAATAGCCTCCAAGGTGTGCTGCTGGTACTTCAGCATATGAAATAGACAATTGGCAGCTCTAACAGCTAGGGTGGCAGAGGTATAAACCTTCTTGCCCCACCTATCTCGGTTCCTAGACTCCCTGTCAGAGGGAACAGGATTTCTGCTAACAGTGGTCTTAACTCCTTTAGGGCCCTGAAAAATAATCTCTGGATCCACCAACAGATTCCTGAAAAGAAACAGATGAAAAACAGGGACTCTGTAGTACCTGTCAGGTTTCCTGGGAGCAGGAGGAGCCAAATTTGGAGACAAGTAATTTTCCAGAAAAACATCATCAACAACTTACAACACAGGGGGGATAGCAAGAGGCTTATGCTGAGGTAAATCCAGAAACTCCCTAATCAGTTTCTTGGATTGGGGATAATCCTGACTTTCCCATTTAAAATGTTCTCGGAGGGTATTTAAAGTATCACCAAAAGAGAAATCCTCTGGAGGAGAGGCCGAAGGGATGGACTTCTCTGCATCAGAATCGTCAAAGGGAGAAAAGGCCTGAGAAAATTCCTCTTCATCAGCAGAAATGCTGGAATTATCAGAAACTGAGCAGGACAAAGCCTCAGGGGAAACATCCCTACTCCTTTTAGAAGGAGGAGGCTGAGAACCCCTAATAAGAGTCAACAAATCATTAGCCATTTCAACCATTTGGGATTGAGGGGAACGATAAGAAGCTGGACCCTGCCTTTTCATAGGCTTACGAATGGAAGATTTACCTGCAAGCCTGAAGGACTCGGGAGGCCTGGCAACCACCAAAGTTGCAGCAGAGGTTGAAGGAAAAAGTTTGCTGTCAGAATGCAAAACGGAGGTCTCGGACACCAGAGTCAGCTTAGCGGCTCTGGCACCAGCAGAAGAGGCGATCGGCGACAGGTCGGAAGGCAAAAAGGAGGCCGAAGGCCTAAGGGACTCGGACTCAACGAACTTAGGTCAAACTCCAAAATGCCTAGCCAAAATCTTAGCCCAACGACGGGTAGTACGCGGATTAAAGGGGGCACAGAGATCACACTTGGGAACATCATAGTCAAGGCCTAAACAAATAATGCAATAGGAATGAAAATCTCTATGGGGAATCTGCTTTCCACAGGTAAGGCAATTATTAACTTTTTCTGACATTCGTTAAGGCAAGAAAAGAGGATCCGCAACGGGGTACTTAGCTGTAGTAGACTTCAAGTCTTGTAGTCAGAAACCAACAAAGGTAAACTACCGAAAAGCTTCTGTTTCGGGCTCCGCAGCAAGGAAGACTGAGGAAGTGATGTTGGCTGCCTCCTTTTGTATCGGACGCCCTGAAGTCCTTTACAACCGATGGCAACCGACGTCATTTTTACTTACCTTTGGCATTCTGGCCGACTGAGGGCTACCGGGAGCTGGATAACCCATTTGTTAGGACTGCAACAGTGAAACAAGATGAACATCTCAAGGTTGAAGCTTCCAGGATGTTTCTGGTAGGGACTCTCCTGAGAAATGCTGTAGAGGTTGAGGTAGCCCTAGTGGAATGAGTTCTGATCCCCTGCTGGGTAGGTTTTCCATGGTGTGCTATCCATTTGGAAATGGTTTGCTTTGAAACGGCTTTGCCCTCTGCCCCTGTAGTAAAGTTGACTAGCAGCTGGTCAGATTTTCTGAAAGGCTTAGTTCTGTTAAGGTAGAACCTGAGCTGTCTGTGCACATCCAAGGACTGCAGAATCCTTTCCCCTTTATTCTGAGGATTAGGGAAAAGGGTTGTTAAATAAATGGATTGGTTTAAAGCCACAATGGATACCACCTTGGGCATAAATAATGGGTTAGTCCTGAGGGAAACCCTGTCCGCATGGAAAATAATGAAGGTTTCCACAGCCATTAGTGCCTGTAACTCAGACACTCTTCTTGCTGAAGTGATGGCTAGACGTAAGGCTGTTTTCCAAGAGAGGAATTTTAACTCTGCTGCAGCAGCAGGCTCAAAAGAGGGAAGCATGAGCTTCTCTAGTACAAATTTAAAGTCCCAGGCAGGGGTGGGAGCTCTCCTCGGGGGCCTTAAATTGTTAGCTCCTCTCAGGAACTGTTTGATGAGAGGGTGAGAAAATAGAGGTGGCTCAGTATTGTAATGAGCTGAGATGGCAGAGGCATGAATTTTATTAGATGAGAAGGATAGGCCTTTGTGGAGAAGCTCTGCTAGGTAATCCAGGATTTGAGGTAAGGTGGGTACAGCTGTGTTCTTTCCTTGAGACTGGCTCCAAGAACAATATCTTTTCCACTTTTCTGAATAGGATTTCCTAGTACTAGGCCTTCTGGCCTCAAGGATGACATCCATCACCTGTTTGCTGAGGGTTTCTGGTGGTGTATTCAGGGAATAAGCCAGGCTGCTAGGTTCAGGGTTTGCAGCTGTGGATGCAAAATCTGTCCCTCCTGCTGGGACAGCAGGGAGGGGGTCTGATGTAGGTGCCAGGGTAGCACTGTTGTCAGACTGAGTAGGAGTGGGTACCAGTGCTGGCGTGGCCAGTCTGGGGCGATAAGGATTGTCCTTGGCCTGTCCTGTTTGATCTTGAGTAGTACTTTTGAGAGGAGAGGCAGAGGGGTAAAGGCATAAATTGAGAGGTTTTTCCATGTAAAGGATAGGGCATCCACTTTCTTCCACGCTTGGCTGTGGGTATTTTTGGTGCAAAATTTGTTCAATTGATGGTTTAGGGGGGAGGCAAAGAGGTCCACCTCTGGAGTCCCCCACCTGTTGATTAGAAGTTTGAATGTGTTGGGTTCCAGCTTCCACTAGTGTGGGTCCAGAAGATTTCTGCTTAAGTCGTCTGCCAGTGAATTTTGTTTACCTGGCAGGAATTGAGCTTGCAGGTGCACTTGGTTGCTCAAGGCTGTGTTCCACAGGGCCATGGCTAACCTGCAGAGTGGGTAGGAATGAGTTCCCCCCCTGCTTGTTTATGCACCACATAACTGTGGTATTGTCTGTCTTTATCAGGAGTTGTCCTGGAAGGATAAGGTATTTGAAGGCTGTCAGAACATTCTGTACATCTAACATTTCGTTTTGATTGATATGCAGGGGGATTTGTCCTGGGCTCCATTTGCCTGCCATGTGAGCCCCCCACGCATAGTCTGATGCATCTGTTGTCAGGGTTTGGGCGGGAGGGGTTGAGTGAAAGGAAGTCCCTTGTGGTTGCATGTCTGTGCCCAGCAAAGGAACTGTGCCCTTAGACAAGAAATAATAGGAATAAGTGTTTCCAGGTCCACTGGAGACTTTTTAAGTACCATTGAAGTTTCCTCATATGCAGTCTTGCATATGGAATTAGTAGAATGCATAAGACTATGAACCCTAGGGCTTGCAGTATTTTTCTTGCAGAGAGCTGGGTTTTGGTGGCCATTAGATTGAAGTAGTTTGTCAAATAAACCTGCTTTTCTGGTGTTAGGAATGCCATCTGGGAAGTTGTGTTCAAGTTTGCTTCCAGGAATACAATCTTTTGGCTGGGCACCAGTTGTGATTTCTTTTCGCTGATTGTGTACCCCAGAGAAGTTAGAAGACTCTTTACAAATGCCAGGTGCTGAAGTAGCAATTCCTGACTGTCCACCTGAATCAGGCAATTGTCCAAGTATGGGTAAATTTGAATATTTCTCTGCCTGCAGTATGCAATGGCTGCAGCCACACACTTTGCGAATACCCTGGGCACAGTAGATAAGCCAAAGGAAAGTGCAGAGAACTAAAAGTGCATAGAGCCTGCCCTGAAAAGTAGATATTTCCTGCAAGATTCCCTTATGGGGATGTGCAGATAAGCTTCTTTTAAGTCTTGGGTGACTAGCCAGTGCATAGAGCCTGCCCTGAAAAGTAGATATTTCCTGCAAGATTCCCTTATGGGGATGTGCAGATAAGCTTCTTTTAAGTCTTGGGTGACTAGCCAGGCATCTTTGGCTAGCATAGGAAAAGGCCGTTGCAGAGTCAACATTTTAAATTTTGGGACCACCAAGAAGGTGTTGAGAATTGACAGATCTAGGACAGGACACCAAGAGCCCTCTTTTCTGGGCACCAGAACAGGCTGGAGTAGAAATCCTGTCCCCTTTGCTCTATTGGCACAGGTTGAATAGCCCTGATAGTGAGAACAGAAAGTACTTGCTTTTGAGCCTCTGCCCACTGGATTGGAGGAAGGTCTGGCAACCTGCTTGGGGTTGGCAGTGAGTGGAAGTAGAATCTGTATCCCTGGGATACAATGTTTAGGACCCATTGGTCCTGTGTAATGGACATCCAGTTTTGTGCAAGTAGGGCGAGTTTTCCTCCTAGGGGTGCAAGTACCTGGGCTTTGCTGGGAAGGAAGATAGACAAGTCATTGTGAACTTTTTCCACAAGGGGGTGGCTTACCACTCCCTGTTTTAGACGAGGGAGCACTCCATTGTTTAGATCTCTGCATACCCTGAGACTGTAGTCTTGGGGGCCTGTTGCCCCTGGGTTTGGACTGAGAATGCCTGGGAGGGACTGGAAAGGACCAGTTTTTAGAAGGCCAATGCCTACTGAATCTTGGTGGCTGCACCTGTAAGAAATCTTTAACAGTTTGCATAGATTTGGCTTTTTCCTCCATCTGTTTAAGAAAACTTCTGCTTTTGTGCCAAACAACCTTTCCTGGTTTAATAGAGCATTTAGTCATTTCACTTTGACATGGTCTGGCAAGATTTGCTCCTTCAGCCAAGCATGCCTTCTCAGTACAGACCCAGTGACAGCAGCCCTGCAACATGCTTCTAAGGCATCAAAACCACACTGCAAAGTATGTTTACTAACTTGGTTTGCAGAATGCAATAGCTGTTGTAAATCTTTATTTTCTGTACAGTCTGGAAGCAATAACATGTTTTGTTTAATTAGTTCCACAATATGCTGCTGGTACTTCAACATGTGAAACTGGCAATTCAAAGACCTGATGGCAAGAGTTGCAGAGGTATATACCTTCTTACCCCTTCTGTCTAAAGCTCTAGAATTCCTGTCCGAAGGAGTAGCGTTTTTGGCTATAGTAGCCTTAATGTCTTCAGGTCCCTGGGAAACAGTCTCTGGATCCGCACTGGGATTCTTAAAGATAAATTTGTGAGATTCAGGTACTCTGTACTACCTGTCAGGCTTTCTAGGAGCTGGTGGTAAAGTATCAGGAGTAAGACTGGATTCCATGAAGACATCATCTACAATGTCCAGAACAGGGGGTATAGCTAGAGGCCTGTGCTGAGGCAAGTCTAAAACGTCTCTGAGTCTCTTTTTGGACTGAGGGTAGTCCTGGCATTCCCAGTGGAAATGCTCTCTTAAGTATGCAAGGTTTCACCAAAAGAAAAGTCCTCTGGAGGGGAGGTAGAGGGTATGGAATCCTCATAGGTAGATAAGGGCATGTCCTGGTAATCAGAGGGATCAGAGTCATTGGACTCATGGTCTGTAGAATCAGAAGGTAAATCAATTCTTTGCCTTTTAGAGGGGGAAGGCTGGCTTCCCCTAATTAGGGTTATAAGGTCTTCAGCCATTCTATGTATTTGTTTCTGTGGCAAGGGAGCTTGAGCATGCACTTTGGTCATCGGTTTTCTAGGTGTAGTGCGAACTCTGGGCCTGAGAAACTCTGTATTTTTAGTTAAAAACAAAACTGTCGGTTTAATGCAAACATCGGAAGGTCGGAATACACCCTCAGAAGCTGGTGCCTGCACAGCGGTTCCGGACCCATCCAAGGTAGAGACATCTGCAGATTCCATAGTTGAAGAAGCATCTCACGACATACCGAACACCAAATGGGCCTCAGCAGAGGCCTGCGAATCTGTAGAAGTGGGCATCAGGGGCTCCAAAAGCTCCTCACTGAGTACTGTTGGACTGGCGACTAGCTTAATGGAAGCATCATTGGCAGTTTTGAATCTATACGGTCTGTCTCAGTCTTTATCCTTGCGTTTTTTCAGAAGATAGGTAGTTGGATGGCTTATCGAAGCCATTTCGGAATATGGAAAACAAGAGCAAAAGAATTTAGCGACAAAGATAGCCTGACAACGAATAGTTTGGGTGTTAAACAAAGCACAAAACCTACAGCGAGGAACGTCGTGGTCTGGGCCTAAACAGATGACGCAGTAAGAATGAAAATCTCTGTGAGGTATTTGCTTTCCACAGGAAAGACAATTGCTAACTTTTTCTGACATCGGTTAGAGCAATAAAAAAGGATCCCCAATGGGGTACTTAGCTTTAGAAGACTTCAGGTTTGAAACTCGAAAAACGAAAATTTCAGGAAGCGGCCGACCAGCACTTGCAAACTGCCTCTGCTTCGGGCTCCCACGTGGCAAGAAAAGCTGATGTAATTGCTTCGGCTGCATGCTTTATACCCATGACGACTTGACGTCATGGAAAAGGCGACAGCATCCAACGCAGAAATCCCAAGACTCTGGTATTCAGACCAACTGAGGGCTACCTGCAAGCAGATAACCCTAGTGTGATGACTGCAACAGTGAAACACGAAGAACATCTACTCCATCAACTAAGATATACATAGCTTCTTACTATCTGTAAAATTATCCAGCATCCATCTACTTGCCCAGCACTACATTACCATTCTACACAATAATTTTACCAAAACTCCTCTCTGTTCCCAAACCTATCAAATCTGTAGGGCATTGTTTGTACTCGTACCATGTTGCTAAGGACTGGAACTCCTTACCTGTATCAGTCAGGTCAATACCCTCCCACTAGTCCTTTAAAACCATTCTGAAAGACTTCCATGTCAAAGTCTGTCTCTGTTCTTGCTCAAACCCAGAATAAACTATATCCCCAAATATGAACAAGTAAATGTTCATACCTTACACCTCCTTACTCTCCCTTTTTCACTCACTACCTCACTGACTTCAAATTTTCTCCCCGGCTCTTTCTAAATATGCCATAACCCTGTTTTACTTCTCTCTCAGTTCATATTGCAATTCCTACTTGCCTTTAATTTCTGCATAAACTGGCTAAAATGTCATGGTCATATAAGTTGTATCTATTCTTAACCAATATTTTTATATTATGCCTAATTTGGTATAATTTAACTGTAGATGTTTTGTATTATTTTTGAAAATTGCAAAATGATTGATCTTAAAATGTTTTTGTAGTACTTTAGAGCTTTCCCTCTGGGCCTCCATTGAAAATGGGCAACTACCCAGTTTGGACTTTCCTAGTAATCAAATGTCAATCAATCAATCAATAAATAAGTAAATATGCCAGGTCAGAGAAAAGTGAAGAAGATCTGAAGAGAAGATGACTGATAATTTATATGAAATGGAGTTTTTGGAATAATTCTTTAAATGCTTTCAGTCCACACTTTGAAATATGTTACACATGCAGTATTAAGGAGCTTTAAACAGTAATAAGTATGTTTTTTTCCTGCTACAGTTTATGTGGGACCATATGATTCTAGGGATATTAAAGATTTAATTTTATATTTTCATGGTCCAAGGATCCCTGTTGACACCAGTCTACTTCCTCTTCCGTTGTCTCCCTAATTAGCTTATCTGAAGGGAGGAAAGTCATTCGTGGACAACATACTGCAAGTTGTTACTAAATATTTCCGGGTATACTTCAAAACATCTAAAACCCATAACATCTAATTTCATAACACTCAGACCAGAATATCTAAAACATCTAAAACCCATAACATTGAATTTCATAACATCTAACACTACAAATCACAAGAAAATAACATCCCCTCCACATATAATGGCACCAAACTAACAAACACACTTTTTACTACATTTCTGCAGGGGGGGCAAGCCCCCCCCCCCGTAAATTAAATATACCAACTCCAAGATCGCACTAAAGTGGGAAAAAGTTAATTTCCTAACCCCACTGTATCAAGCCCCCCTGCAGAAATGTAGTAAAAAGTGTGTTTGGTAGTTTGGTGTCATTATATTTGGTGGGGATGTTATTTTTCATGTGATTTGTAGTGTTAGATTTTATTTTTTATTTATTTATTTAACATTTGTTGACCGGGAATGTCCGACTAGGTTCCACAGATCCTGTTTTCAGCGGAGGCCCGGGGAGAAATGCTCCAAATGCATGTCTTTGGAATGTGGGAGGAAACCGGAGTACCCGGAGGAAACCCACGCAAACACAGGGAGAACATGCAAACTCCACACAGAAGGCACCCCAGCCAAGAATCGAATCGGAGAACCTCTTGCTGTGAGGCGACAACGTTAACCGCTGCACCACTGTGCCGCCCACAGTGTTATGGGTTTTAGATGTTCTGGTCTCAATGTTATGAAATTAGATGTTATGGGTTTTAGATGTTTTGAAGGGGAACCAATATTTTCATATTCAATTAATCCTCAAAGCTTAGACTAAATGAATGTATATGAAATGGATGGGCTCATCACACAGTAACACCCAGCTACAAAAAAATGAAAATCGAATCCTCAGATTTATTAATGCTTCCATTAGATTTGAACACTACTGCATTACTCTTACCAAAGGAAAATGGCTACCAGTTAGTGACAGAGCTACTCTACTCCTTAACGCACTTACATATAAACTTCTTAATCAAAGATACTATCCCATCTCAACAAATTTAGTATCAAAACCTCCAACTACTGTATTCTAACCACATATCTCCTTTCTAGACCATCATTTACTCTTGCTATCTGTGAGAAATCCTTCTCTAAACTTTCTCTAGCTTGCTTAAATTCTTTACCTGAACCCATCATATTGGTAGACAACACTGTCCTATTCAAGAAGTCTTCATTCAGACTTCCTTGAAAAAACATATGTAGTTGCTTCAGAGATACTGGTAAGTATATTTTCAGTTATTTTGAGCTACCCCCACCTGCTCTACATACTTTTACTCCACTATTATCTTTACCCTTGTGTATCCCTCCCCCTTATCTTTAAACCTGGGGGACTCTCTCACTCGATCACTTCTTCCCCATACTCTATCTTTTTCTTCTTAAGAGGTGAGGAGTAACACAGCTCTGACAATTACTTTACGTAAAGAAAGTTCTTGACTGCATATAGCTGTTTTATTGTTAACATTATAATATGTTAAGTATCTATTGCCTATGCTATCATAAAACAAACTCTCCTGATTGTATCACTCTGCATTATGTTTGGGATTTTTATTAGTAGATATATTTTACACTAAATATTATGTTTTACAATTAAACTTTCCTTCTGTACATGATTCCCTATATTTTTGATGTATGTATCTTGTTATGGACACCTTGGTCCAAGTCATGGCTAAAAAGGGTCCAGTTACCCAGTTAACAAAAAATAAATAAATAAATGTTACACAGGCTGCTACACTCACTTTGTACTTTCATACAAATTAAGTGGCCAGCAATGTTAAAATGTGCGCCCAATCATATTCTTACTATTTAGTTTGCTGTCTGGGACAAGCACCAAGCCTCCATTTAGGGGTCATTTTTGTGGCAATGAGAGTTCTAATATCAGGCTATTTTACTTTCTCCTAGCCAGTCTTTCTGGTTCTAAATCAGCTAATTAAAGTCAACAGCCTACACATATAAGAAATCTTCCTCTATTTTGCTGGACTGACTTACGGCTAACAAAGCTGTTATACTGTCTTTTCCTCTTAGAAATTTTGATTTAGATTTTTTTTTTTTTACTTATTCTTCCATATATTTCTTGTACTAACATAGTTTAAGTGGTTTCCAAAGCCATGTAAGAGTTTGTATTTTCTTTTTAATTTGTTAGTTCACTGAAATAGTGCACTGAGCCACAGGTACCCATTTCAGCCACAGCCCAGGAGCACTGTCTGGTTAAGTGACTTGATCACAGTGAAACAACAGGCAAATACTCTCAATTACTGTGACTGTGCTGCTTGATGCATTGGTATAAGTTTGTATTTACTCTCTGATGTGTTAACTATGCACTTCATAGTTATGTAATTCATTTTTATATAATACTGTATCTTGAGATTTTGCCATTCTATTGTTTGTACTAATTGTGGAGCTTTTCTTTCCGGGCCTCCACTGAAAAAAGGCTTTGGCTCAGTTGGACTAACCCGGTCAACACATGTCACATAAATAAATAAATAAAATAGGGACAGAGGAAACCAAACCTTGGACTACTGCATGAAGCTTGCCCACTAACAGCTCTCAGCCCTGATTACTTAGGTTTATAGGTTCATAGGGGTTTACTAGGCTAACGACCACAAGGGCCTTTTTAAGCCTAGCCATGCAACCCAAATCTCTGATGAGTTCTCATACCCTTGATAAGTGTAAGCATGGGCCTGGGAGATGAATCATTTACAGGTTATCTGTTTGCATCAGAGACATAGGTGCCAAACCAGGGATGAATTTCTGGTTTACCATCCAATTGTCCAAGTTGTACTTGAATTGGATTACAGAGGAACTCTGCTTCACATGGATGGGGAGCCTGTTCCATACACGGGGTAGTCTCTGGGATACATACCTATCTCTCCAGCAGGTCCTATTTATATCACAGACAAGATTTAAGTCTTTAGAACAGGCAACTCTGGTGCTGTTTGTTTTGTGGATATTGAGGAGGTTCATCAGACTGGGGTCTGAAAATGCCCTGTATGCCAGGTATAGATCTCCCCTCAAAAGCCTGTAGGAGACAGACTACAGGGATACGGACTTGAGGTAGTCTGCATAGGACATATTACTTATGCCCTGTAGCTCTGTGGATGTTCCAGTTGTTGGATATGCCTGGTTAGGTACATACCAAAGGGAGCATTGTACTCAATGACAGGTCTGATGAATGCCGAATACAGTGGAACAATGACTTCCTTGGACTTAGATGCCATACCTTTGTTTATAAGTTGCGCAACATAGAATGATTTCCTCACCACTGTTGACACATGATGATCAAAGGCTAGATTACTATCTATGTGTGTCCCTAAGTCCCTGACTACTGGGTCAACTCTAAGGGGTTTGTTGTCAATATGATAGTTACCAGGGATGGATGACTTCCCAAAGGATACTATTATGCATTTCTTGGCATTCAGTTTTAGTCCACGACTCTGACACCAGTTGTTTGTCTGTGTCAGCCCCTCCTGGAGAATATTTGTTTCAGTGTGAGATTCAATGACAGCTCCTAACTTGCAATCATCTGCAAATGTAGTCAGCCACAGACCACTGATATTGGCCTTGACTTCTGAGAAGTAAATGACAAAAGGGAGTGGTCCAAGGACTGATCCCTGAGGGACTCCACTTGTGACTGGCCTCTTTGTAGAGGTGGACTCCTTAATTCTAACTTCCTGGGGCCCTGTCTGTGAGCCAGTTGGCTATCCACCGGGTGACATACAGGTTTGTACTTAACCTCTTGAGTTTGTCAACAATGCCTGAGTGGGGTATTGTGTCAAATGCCTTGGCCAGGTCAAGGTAGGCAGTGTGAACAATTTTCCCTCATCCATTGCTTTGGTGACCTTCTCAAAGAAGTCCACCAGGTTGAGTAGGCATGATCTGCCCTTTACGAAGCCAAACTGGGTTGGGTCCAGTGTCTGGAGGTTTACTATACCTATATTGATCATCTCCATGAGAATTCTTTCCCTGGCTTTACATATAAGACTAGTGAGGCTTATGGGTCTGTAGATGGCCCACTTTTGTGCAGAGGGATGACTGTTGCCTTTCTCCATTCATGAGGCACGAAGCCTGTTTGGAGGCTACAGTTAAAGAGTAATTCCAGAGGCCCTGATAGGTCATGTTTCATGTTATTTAGAAGGCATCCTGGTATACTGTCTGGGCCCACTGATGCAGTGTTCTTTGGTCTTATTGAGTGTATTCAGGACCAGTTCCCTACTGATAGTAGGGGAAGTTATATTTGATGATATTTCTTGAGGGAGGTTGAGGGGGAGAGAGAGGAGTAAAGTTGGAGCTGAATTTATCAGCCAGGATATTTGCTATATCTTCTGGCTCTGTATAGGTGGCTCCATTTACAATGAGCTCTGTACACAACTGTGTATTGCCTTTGAGGTTGCGGACATAGCTAAAGAATGCTTTGTGGTTATCATTGGCCTGAGAAGACAAACTTACCTCAAATTTGGCTTTGGTAGACGTTATTTGTCCTCTGAGTTGTTTGTTTAGTTTAATGAGAGTGCTTTTATCCTGCTGGGTGCTGCACCTCCTAATTTTTGCCATGATTTTCTTCCTTCTATTATACAGCTTATTGATTCTGTGATTCCACCAGGGTGGCTTGTTTTTTGAGTTAGTTCTGTATTTCTTCTTGGTGGGTACAGCTGCCTCTATACAGCTATTAACATGCTTGTACAGGGCTTCTGTGAACTGTTCTGCACAGACAGAAGTGTTCTCAGGGTTTACAGGGGCTTGAAATTTTGCCAGGTTCTCACTTATTAGCAGGAGGTTAGCGTTAGAATAGTTCCTGAATATTTCCTGGTTTAGATGGGGGTCCAGGTTTTATTTTTTCTTCAAAGGAGACCATTTTGTGGTCTGACCTTACCAGGGAAGGCATTACAGTAGGGGATGTGCAACACTCTCCCATATTAGTGAGGACTAGATCCAGTATGATTGCACCCCTTGTTGGTGTATTGACTATCTAGTCCAGGGAGTTTGTGTTTACAAAATCCAGGAATCTCTGTGCATGTACGTTTGATGTCGTACACGATTCCCAGATAATAGTGGGGTAATTAAAGTCACCCATGAATATGGCATTGGGTTGGATGGTTAGTGTTTCTTTTTTTTTTCAAAACAGGTTTATTGTTTTAACATATAAGAGAAATATCATAACAATTTTATACAAGTAATTAAAAATAGGTATTATTATAATATTCAACAAAACAACTAAAGTATTTACAAAGACATCCACTACAATCAGATCAATTAATTAAACTAAAATACCGTGCTATTGAAATTAGAATTTTTTTAACAAATTTTGTAAATTATCCCATACAATATAATATGATGTTTTCTAGTTGTTCTCATTCTAATTGTGCTTATTTCCATATGGCACATTATATTCATAACATTTTTAAATTCATTGAATGAAGGAGGTGTATCTGAAATCCAATTTCTAGTTATTATTTTCCTGGCCACTGCTAGGATAGACCATAACAAGGGAAGCTTAATCTTTTTAACACATTGAGGTACAGGTGTGTTGAATAATATAAGAGACTTAGAAATAATGAAATTATCTGTAAAAGAGCCTGCAAAAATTCATTAATTGACTTCCAGTATTCTTTCAACTTCATACAGTCATAAAACATATGAGCCCAGTCAGCATTAATTTCTACATTACATCTCTTACATAGATTATCTTTATTATTTATTTTATTCATCATCAAAGGTGTATAAAAGATCTATGTAAAAATTTCCATGTATAAAGTCTCCAGACAATGGAAGATGTAGTTCTATAAGCAGATTCCAATATATATTGTTTATCTTGTTGAGTTGGTGGGTCCCCATTAATAGAGGTGAAATAATTCCAGTATGAATCTACACTGTAAAAAGTTTCTTGTCTGATAACTTTATGTATATATGAAAGTTTACCTTTATCAGAAACTTTATGCTGTAAATTTAATATCAAGTAATCAATCAGTTTTGGAATAGATTCTTTAACTGTTATAGACATTAGATCTATTCTATCAATGAGATGTTGTCTAAAGATCTGAACCTCTAACCAGCAAGTTTCTCTTAGATCAAATTCTTGTTTTAAGAAATCTAGATTTTTAACTTTATTATCAGATATCAGCTGATAGCAGTACTTTAGATCATTATCTATAGCTAAATGAGCTCCTTCAGAAGTAGATGACATAAGCATACCCTGATTATACATTATAGGGAATACAATAAAATTCCATTCCCTATACTTAGGGTGCATGAATATAAAGTTAGGATAACTAATAATAATATTTAATGGGTGACAAACCATATGTTCAGGTGTAATAGGTGAAGTACAAAATTCCTTTAGCAACCACAACATGGAGTTATTTACAATCATATTTTTATGTGTTAAGGAGATTTTCATGAAGTGCATACTAATTAGCTCCCAATAATCTTTCCATTTTGCGATATATGACTGATCTATTAATAAAGTAATAACTTTTATAATAGAAGAGATAATATATAAATTAAAGTCTGGAAAAGAAATACCCCCTTGAGACCAGCTATTAGTATGTTTCTTTAATGCAATCCTAGGTCTATTAGGTGCCCATAAGAAATTTAACATTAGTGTATTCAGTTTCTTGATAATTATTTTTGTAGGTGAAAGTATTATTGATTGTATTAAGTATAAAATCTTGGGGAATATTATCATTTTAATAATTGTAAGTCTCTCCTCCATAGTAAAAAACATATTATTCCAGGTATTAAAAAGATTTTGTATATTAAGAAAACAGGTATTATAGTTATTATATATAATAGATTTAATATCTTTAGATAGTATTATACCTAAATAAGTTATCTGACCTGAATTGGGTACATATTTAGTAAAATCACTAATGAGAATATTTTTTCGTGTATATATAAGTAGTATTTTAGTTTTTTCTTCATTGAATATTAAACCAGAAATACTTTTAAAATTCATCATTTTATCAAATAAAGACTGCATAGAAGAATTAGATCCTGCTGATGTAATTAGAACATCATCTGCAAAAAGTTGAATTTTTGATGTTGTATTTTCGTCCATTTCAAAACCCTCTATGTCAGTACTGTTTCTAATCAAATTAGCCCAAGGCTCCATTACTAAAGTGAATAATAGTGGAGAAAGTGGACATCCTTGCTTTGTACCTTTAAGAATGGGTATTTTTTGTGAAACATATGTTCCTACCTTAATATAAGCCAGTGTTCCTTTGTATAAATGCTCAATTAAATTTACAAATGCATCAGAGAAGTTTGTGCATTTCAGTAAGGTAAACAGATAGTCCCAACTTACTGAATCAAATACTGAACCTATATCAAGACTAATAAGTGTTAAATCTTTCTTTTTCCTATTTGCAAAATCAATTAATGTTAAAGTTCTTCTTATATTATCAAAAGTATTTCTATTTACAATGAAGCCCATCTGATCTATATCTATAATGCCGAGGATGATTGTCTTCAATCTATCAGCAAAAATACTCATAAACATTTTATAATCAACATTAAGTAATGAGATGGGTTGATATGAAGAACATCTAGTTGGATCTTTATTAGGTTTTAAAATTGGTGAAATAAATGTATATTGCCAAGATGGGGGGGTTATTAACTCAGTTTGGGCCAAAATAAAAACCTTATGTATTAATGAATATGTAGTTTTAGAAAGGATTTTATATATCTCTGGTATAATACCATAATTACCCGGTGCTTTGTTTGATTTAAGCTTATTTATTTGTGTAATAACTTCTGTATATGAAATACTCTTGTCCAATAGTTTAATCTGTTGTTTATTAAGCTTTTATTCATGTTTGTGGTTATAAACTCCTTTATTTTATCTTTAGGTTCCATGTTAATGTTGTTATGGTTAATCTTGTGAAAGTGATTTCTAAATTCATCCAGTATTTCTGGTATACTAGAAACATTCTTCTTTTTCCTTAGAGAAAAGATTTCTTTGATATGGTTTTGTTTATTCAATCTTTTGTTTTATTTTTAAGTCTATGTAAGTATTTGGGGCTTATTGAATAAGACAAAACTTGTATTCTCTAAAGTTATTTTAACTTTATGAGTTAAAATTTCTTTGTATTTCTCATTTAGTTTGTTTATTTCTTAAATAACTTTCTTGTCCATAATATTTTCTTTATTATTATGTTTATAAGAGTCTAATTTACTTTGAATATCTAACAATTCCTTATCCCAATATTTCCTTTTATTATTATACCATCTGATACTTTGTCCATATAGATACGATTTTAAGGCATCCCAAACATAGACAATGGAGACTTCAGGAGTATTATTTATGTCTAGAAAATGTTGTACTTCTGAAAGTATATATTCTTTATAGTCTTTTAGCTGAGTTAAGTATGCTGGTATCCTTTTGATCTGAACATTATGAGTATTTTTATCATGAATTCAAAACAATTGAGTTATGATCAGATATAGGACATGAAATGATTTTGGAATTAATTAAATCTGTTACCATCTGGTTAGAAATAAAGACCCTATCTATTTTTGAATAAGTTTTGTATCTGTTAGAAAAAAAGGTGTATGGTAATGATTTTGAATCTATCTGATTATTAATATCATTCAAATGATAAGAATTAGCAAAATCATTTAAATGTTTTGCATTAGATGTAATTCTTCTTTTCCTTATAGTGGTAGTATCACTTTCATGTAGTATACAATTAAAATCACCAGCTAAAATAATATCCCCTATAGAGAATGATATGATCTTATCAATATGATGTTTCACTGTATTAATACCAATTCCAGGTATCCAATATACATTAATTAAAGTGTAAGTCTTCCCATTAATTTGTATTGTAACCATACAAAACATTCCTTTGTCATCCTGAAAAGACTTAATGGTTTTAGGAATGGGCATACTTTTATTCCATAAAATAGCCACTCCTCTTTTTTCTGAGTGTGCTCTGAACTAACCAATACTGTATACTTATTAGTGGCTAGTTTATCAATATCTTTTTCAAGAGATGGGTTTCTTGCAGGAAGACTAGATTGGCCTTGTGTAAATTAATGTATCTTATTAGGCTTGCCCTTTTACACGGATTATTCAATCCATTAATGTTTAAAGAAATTCCTTTTAAAGATGTCATTTGGCATTTTTAAAACTCAAGAATCTTATGATCGAAATAACAAATAACAAGATAAATAATGTTACATCTCCTCTTTTAGGGGTACCTTTAAATATAGCTGTATTTATTAAATCTCTTATGGGATTTTGTATAGGATTCAATTTTGTTTGTAGTGACAATGAGTATACAAAATATATTGTGGATGTCAAAACTATATACATATAACAATGAACAAGTGAAAATAATGTAAGGATTAAACCTTGCATCCAGCCTGGAGTTGAAAACTCCAACTTAGAGTAGTATTTACTACTCAAGTTAACCCCTACCCTAAGCAGCAGTACCTCAGCTACCACCTTATCAATTTAATACTAGTTATATTTAACTGAGGTTAACAGTTTTCAATTCAATTATCTATCAAGACAAAACTACACATTTGGTAAAACAGCATCATATAAACTAAAATAAACTTTTTTTTTAAAAACTGTTCATACTACTATATAGATCTATGTAATATATAACACTTGTATTCAAATAGCATTCAAATAATCTTGATGTTAGAAATCAAGAGGAGAGAAAATTAGGTTCTAACATTCATTTAAATCAAAAACTTTGGCTAATATGATTCAGACATTACATATATTAAGATGCATCTATTTTCTGTCATGTGAATACTATTAACAGCTTCCAAAAAAAAATCTTGAATTGTTTGTATATGAGCATTTACTTAAACTCATTATTGTCAATAGAGTAAAATATTGTATTCATAAAAATTATTATAAATCATATTGCATAGTTATGCAAATTCTCAGAAACACTTGCATTATTAAAAAAAAAAAGCCATCACACACACACACACAGACACACACACACATACATACACATACACACACACATACACACACACACACACACACATATATATATATATATATATATATATATATATCTGATCTCACTGAGTTATGTCCTTGTTGAGCACTATCCTACTTGCTGTCCCTAGAATAAATCTGTCTGCTTTATAGAAAATAATGCACAGCAAACACATTTTAGTAACCAGATTTTACAATCATGCTAACCTACTGCTTTAAAATATATCACATGACATTTCTTCCAGAATAGAATTATAAAATTGTTTATGCTTGTCAATCAAATGAATTAAATGAATTATAATAAAGTATATGTTTGGAACAGAAGTTTTTAACACAGATTATTATGCTGCTGTTAAGTAGATTTTCAAAAACATTTAAATAAATGTTTCATTTTCTATGCCTTCTAAAATAAGACATTTACTTACTACAAGAAACTACATCATTTAAACTCATTATAACTAACATTTTATGAATAGAGTATTTTTCCTGAATCTGTGGTGTGTCAGTATGATAACTAGGTCAGAGGTTATACTAACTGCTTTCAGTTTCTCTGTGAGAATTCTGTGAGTTGAAGCTTTTGAAGTAGTTCATGGACACTGTGCATGAGACAGCCCACATCCCAGATTGTCTCCCTTAACATTTTGGCGGGAAACTTATTAAAACTTGTGGCAAACATTCATTTTGTCAATAGAGTAAAATATTGTATTCATAGAAATTATTATAAATCATATTGGATAGTTATGCAGATTCTCAGAAACACTTGCATTATTATATAAAAAAAAAAACATCACACACACACACACACACATACACATACACACACACACACACACATATATATATATATATATATATATATATATCTGATCTCACTGAGTTGTGTCTTTGTTGAGCACTATCCTACTTGCTGTCCCTAGAATAAATCTGTCTGCTTTATACAAAATAATGCACAGCAAACACATTTTAGTAACCAGATTTTACAATCATGCTAACCTACTGCTTTAAAATATATCACATGACATTTCTTCCAGAATAGAGTTATAAGATTATTTATGCTTGTCAATCAGATGAATTAAATGAGTTATAGTAAAGTATATGTTTGGAACACACATTTTTAACACAGATTATTATGCTGCTGTTAAGTAGATTTTCAAAAACATTTAAATAAATGTTTCATTTTCTATGCCTTCTAAAATAAGACATTTACTTACTACAAGAAACTACATCATTTAGACTCATTATAACTGGCATATTTTATGAATAGAGTATTTTTCCTGAATCTGTGGTGTGTCAGTGTGATAACTATGTCAAAGGTTATACTAACTGCTTTCAGTTTCTCTGTGAGAATTCTGTGAGTTGAAGCTTTTGAAGTAGTTCATGGACACTGTGCATGAGACAGCCCACATCTCAGATTGTCTCTCTTAACATTTTGAAGGGAAACCTATTAAAAACTAGTGACAAACATTCATTTAGTAGTGTAAATGCATGTAAACATGACAAAACCTTCACAATGTATTCCACAGACCATTACAGCCTCTTACTTCTTTTCAGAAAGAGAAACAAATTGAATCACAGCTTGCCATTAAATCTTCAGATATTTTGACTGGTTATGAAACAAAACATTATAACTGACATATTTTATGAATAGAGTATTTTCCTGAATCTGTGGTGTGTCAGTGTGATAACTATGTCAAAGGTTATACTAACTGCTTTCAGTTTCTCTGTGAGAATTCTGTGAGCTGAAGCTTCTGAAGTAACTCATGAACACTATGCATGAGACAGCCCACATCTCAGATTGTCTCTCTTAACATTTTGGCGGAAACTTATTAAAAACTAGTGACAAACATTCATTTAGCAGTGTAAATGCATCTAAACATGACAAAACCTTCACAATGTATTCCACAGATCATTACAGCCTCTATGTAAGTGAAATTAAGCCCAAAATTACCAACAAGCAATAAAACTCAACATTCTTCTCCCAACTCAATTGTCATACAAATCCTATTATTCACTGTGCCCACACAATCAAAAGCATTTTTATATTAATAAAGAAAAGAAAAGAGAGTAGAAAATAAAAGGGAGTGAGGCAGAAATAAAAAATGTAAGAGAAAGCTGTAAGAAGTATATACAATGGAATGTTACTTACTGTTTATATTAATAGAGTTAAAAATAAAACATATTATTTACTCTTATTTAGTTCTGATTATTATTAGTTAAAGCATAACAGATTATTTACAAACAGGCATAAGCAGTATAATCAAGAAAGTATAATTAGAAATAGCATTTGAAGAACTTATAAAAACTTTTACAAGGAATAAATATGTTATTATTCTATTAATGATATTTTCATTACTGTTCTCTCCTGCCCTCCCCACCCTTTACCCACTACATAATCTAAATAGAATGTCATTGTTTAAACAAAGAAAATAATAAAAGGAGAAGGAAAAAAAAGGTAAAGATAAAAAATGTATCAAATTACTAACCTTACTTCTTTTCAGAAAGAGAAACAAATTGAATCACAGCTTGCCATTAAATCTTCAGGTATTTTGACTGGTTATGAAACAAAACATTTCTTTGCACATAGAGAATAACTTTGATTAAATCTTTTCCAAAATATTTGTGGCTTTCTGGAAATGCAGGAACTATATTCAAAAAGATTAATAATGAACTAAAATGATGAGAGAGAAAAACATATAACAAATCATTTGTTTTTTAGTCACTTCTTCTTCTCTGAAGTCTTCCACGAAGCTACAGTTGCCAATCTCTTTAATGAAGAACTAGCCCATTCCATTTCTTCTATTTTATCCAAAATCCTTTTTCTTTGACAAACAGTAAAGCAGAGTCTAAATCATCGAAAACCTTAGGACCATCAGGAAGGAAGATTTTAAGCTTGGCAGGAAACAGAAGGTATGTTTTAAACTGTGCTTTTTAAGCTCCCTTATTAGTGGCAGAAAAACTTTTCTTTTAGCTATTACCATGGAAGAATAGTCATTGTCAAAAGCACAGTTGTCTCATTAATCTTAACAGGAGCTTTAGCCCAAGCAGATTTAAGAACCATCTCTTTATCAAAAGATGATAGAAATCTAACTATAACTGATCTAGGATATTTTTGTTAGAGTTAGTATTAGCTATAGATCTATGTGCTCTTCGATACCAAAAGAGAATGCTTCTGGTAAGTCTAAAGTTTTAGGGAGCCAAGTTGTTAAAAAAGAAGTAATATTGTTACCTTCAATATTTTCTGGCAGTCCAAAAATCCTAATGTTATTGCGCCTAGATCTATTTTCCAGGTCATCCAGCTTTGTTTGTAAATGTGTATTTTGTTTCAGCAGAAACTCAATGTTGATTTCCTCTTCTTGGATTCTATTTTCTATGTCATTCACAGCTTCTTCTATGCCTGTCATCTGGTTCTTCTGTTGTTGCAGGTCTGTATGTAACAGGTCTATTTGTTTTGTAGTTTTTTCTATGAAGGTGTCTATTTTAGTATCCATTTTGTCCATTTTATCAGTAAGTTGCTAGATTATAATTATCAGAGACTGAAGTTCTTTCTTGATGCTGGAGTCTTGAGAATTTGTCTTACTAGAACTCATTTCAGACTGATAAACTGACAGGAAAATTTCCACAGTGATTTCTGACAGGAATATTGTTAAGATTTCCTTTCTTTTTTAGATATAGTTCAAGAACTATATAAAACAAACGTATTTAGAAAGAAAATTACTTCAAAAATTAATTTTTTAAGTAATTAATTCCTGTCAGTGTAATGAAATTGGTGGAGCTGAAGAAATCTGCTGCTATCCTGTGTTCATCCTTGGCCACGCCGATGGTTAGTGTTTCTAATAAGTTTAAATACATGGTATGGGTTTCCTGGGTCATACAGGGGGACCTATAGCTTGCAAGGAAGTGGTACTGGATTTTACCTATGGTGATTTGAACATGGAGCAGCTCAAGTGCATTGTCCTATTTGACCAGCCTTGAAGTATATTTATTTTTGATGTAAATAGAGACACCTCCACCTTTAGTCCTTGCCTGTGAAGTAGCTGGTCTAAATGTGTTGTAGGCATTATAACCCTGCACTGTTGGTGTGCTGTCCACGACTTTAAACCATGTCTCTGAGACCGCACAGACATCAACATTCTCTAGGGTAAAGAGAGCTTCCAAGGAGTGGAGTTTTTTGTTTAGGCTCCTAGCACTGAGCAGTACTACCTTTAAGATTTTCTTGGTTTTGATTTGCTATGTCAGAAGTACTTTCAGTTTGGCATTGCCTTAAAAAGGCACTATGGAGGAAGACAATGTTTCAGCTTATATTCAAAAGCCTAGAGGGGAGAGGTGCAGACCATCCCTGGCAAAGCAGTGTGGTCTGTTGACCATCTCCTTCCATGCTGATAAATTCTGCATCCCCTTAGAATGACACCAGAAACTAAGCCAATTATTCAAGTCAATCATCTTTTGTTCATATTGTGGCATCACCCTTGGAGAGGGTAAAATGCTGCTCATTGTTAGGCTCATACCAGCCTGAGACACATATTCCGAAAGTTCCATGATGTCTCTCTATAGTCTATGAAGGTATGTCTCAGGTCATTTACTGAATGACTGAGTCATATTGGTAATTGTGATCCAATGACCTGAGTGCATGTGTAATGTGGTGGATCCTAGCCCCTGATAAGCAAAAGACCTTAACTTTCTCCTTACTCATCAGTGCATCTCACAATGGAGTCTCCAATGACTAGAATGTTGGATTGTGTGGTGACTTATGGTCTTAGAGGTAGAGGCTCCATGACTTGTAGCTCTAAGTGTTGATGTGGGTGCTGTTTTGAAAGAGTGCATTTGGGGCTGCTGAGGGTATTTCTTATGTGTACATTGTCTAGGAGGTCTTTGTGGATTAGGAAGGTTACAGGTAAGTGCCTCAGTATATGTGGGTCTATATGCCTGCTTTGAATTATGCGTGATGGGTGCAGCATGTGTACTACTGACAACCTTATTGACATTAGGAGTACTTTTATGTGAGAGCTTTGCCTCCAGTGACATTGTGTAAATACATCTCTCACATACCATATCAGATTGTTTGGGAATTAACTGGTTGTCAGTAAATATGAGGCAATTTTTACACTGCCTCAGGATGCCCATATCCACCAAGCTGGTAACGGAGACAGTAGCAAAGTTCATATTCATGGCAACAGACCCTTTTTTATTGATTATACTGCTGAAGTGAGAATATCAATCACTGTCAGCAGTATCTGGTTTGCAACTATGTGGACCGTGCTTGTCACTGCAAACTAGTTGTTCTGTGTGCAACTAGATACTGGAGAAATTTCAGTTGTGCTTTTACAGGAAAATGTCACTCAAGGTGCCTGTGTCTGTACAGACCACTGCCAAACACTTGAGGGGAAACTAACACGTAGACCCTGAAAATTTAAAGATGAAGCATTTAGGCAGATATTCTGAAGTTAGAAAGAAATCAAGCAGTCCTCACTGAAAACAAATAATTAGCTTGTCAATAATGATGGAAAGAGGGGAGTTGCATGAATGGCTACTACCTGGCTACTACTAATGCTAGTCTCACCACAACTTCACTCTGTTGGGATACAATACCCCTTTGATTCTTCTCTCACTAGAAGGAAAATGTTAGCACCAACCCCACGAACAGAAGCAGGCCACAGCCTGTCTAGTGATCCAGTCTTGTCCCAGATGATGCAATGATCTGTAGGCTTGTAGCCTCTTTCTGGTAGATGCCTCGAATAGCTACCAGACCAATCAGGTACTGATGCTAACTGCCAGACTATTTTGTCAAAAGACTGACCCTAAGCTTCATTAGCTATTTGAAATGCCTCCAGCAATTTCTTTCTTTGGCCCAGTCCATCTATTGCAACCATCAAACCCTGCCTCATTTCCCTAGGCAAGAACCCTTTTGGCCCATTTGTTCTCTCCAGGAAGAGATAAATGAAATGGGAGTAGGAGCCATAATATGTGCACAAGGAAAGGGTGATTTTGTTTTTCATTAAGCCTCTCCTTGCACTGCACATGTCAATTGATGTCTAAGGGTTTGGCATACGATGGGCCTTTCCAATGTACATCCATACCTCCTAATGCAATATAACCAAGTTGCTCTGCTCCTCTTGTGCACTGCAACCCATTTGATCCCTAGTTACCACTGAGCATCTACAGAAGGCAAGTCCAAACACATGCTCTCCACCCCCCCACTCCCCCCAAAAAAGAACCAGCAGGCAAAACCTCCTCATTCCTCAACTCCCCTGCAGCAGCTCCAGCAAAAGCATGAGGGACTATCTAAACTCAGGTTGTATGTATCTAAGTTTGGGCTACAACTCTTTATGCCAAGGAAGCTACTTGGCATAAGGGATTCATGGCAGGTAATGTGATGTGATATGTGTTGGTAGAATTACCTTGCATGAGGTGTTCACTGGTTCTAGCTGGAGAACAAGTTAATGACTTCTGCTAAAATGAGCTGGTCTGCTGGGAATGTGGGTCTTTTAGTGGTAAACTAGGTCAGCAATGGACAGTCACTACTTAATGTAGGATCAGGAAATAAGGTAAGCAGCAGTTTGTCATGGATATTAGTAAATATCTATTCAGGGTCTTATTTGCTGATTGTGCCTTTTTAGGAGGGTTGATTCTACGACTATTTGAGTAATACTAAAATTATTAAGTACCAGCTAGGCTGCTGGCTCAGCAGCAACCTCTTTAACATAACTGTGGAGCTGTGCTATCCTGGAGATTATTAAAGTTTTGTTTTTGAGATTTCAGTAACAGCAGTGAATAACCATCAGAAAAGTATGCTGAAGCATTCTAAAGTCCTGTTAAAATGTTTGCTACGGAGACAGAATCAGCATTCACAGAAAAAAAAATCAAGGCAGTGCTCTCTCCACATTGCAGGGGAATTACAGCTGATATGGCTGATTTGAAGGGTATATTGTACAGAAAAGTGCACCAAGACATAAATAAATTAAATAAGGAAGGAGCCAATACTAAATATGTTCCTGAAAGTCATAAGGCATAGTTAAACAAATGCAGTAAAGAAATATGTTAAAGGAACTTCTGGACCATGTTCCATTAGGAGCAGAAGACAGACGGAATAGACTGCATCATGATAATCTGTGCATTATTAGCTTACAGAAGGCATAGAAAGGGAAATGCTTTCCTAAAGAATGTGCTTGGGGGGCTGTTGGCAGACCTGCAGGGCAGTGTTAATGAAGAGAAACAGAAGCAAGAGTGTAAGTATCTGAAATCCTGACTTTCTGTGAAAGGTAAAAGCCATCTCCACAAATACAGAAAAAAAATGCTCAGGAATAAGGTGACTGATGAATATCTGTTTATCCCACAATCAATGCAGTCAAACATCCAGAAGAAAGACTGGCTTCACTAGTAAAGTGCCAGCATTTTCAGCAGATATATTTTTGTTTGCTAGTGAAACGGGTCTGTTTTCTGGATGTTTGCCCAGCTGTATTGATTGCGGAATAAGGAGATATTCATCAATCCCTAGATTCCTGATTTTTTTTTCTATATTTGTTAATGTACAGAAAGCCCACAAAGTGGGAAGAAGGAGGTTAGCAAATACTAAAATGCACATCTGCCATGTAAAATATGGTTCCACAGAATAAGGTGCATCTCTTTCAGAAAGCAACTGAAGTGAAGGACTTGAGCTTTCATTGCCAAACTGTGAGGTACATGGAGGAATTTGCTTCTGAGGCATACAGTAGAAGGCACTTGGAAAAGCAAAGTAGAAGTTGTACCAGGTGGGGGCTCAATTGCACTTAATATACCATACAATTCTGGTTATTCAGAGAGAGGGAGAGAGAGAGAGAGAGAGAGAGAGGGGGAGAGAGAGAGAGGGAGAGAGAGAGAGAGAGAGAGAGAGAGAGAGATTCTAGTTGCCATGGACTTTACATATCTCTTAGTCAGTAAGTGTCTGGAGCCTCTGTTACTTAATTTGGGCAGCTCCATTTACAGGCAGGTCACACTAAAGACTAAGGACAAGTGAAAAAGAGTGAGGGCAGACTTGGATACCTTAGAAAATGACCCCAGCGTTTAGACTGCTGCAGAAGAGGAAAAGAGGTTAGGAGTAGCTAACATAAGTTGCAGGTGAACCAAAAATTCTAAGGAGGAGCTTTGAGCTGTTATCTTACTATGGGGAGTGTTTAGGAGGAACATCAGTCCCACCTTACCATGTGTTGCCCAAGCTTTTTTCTTTCTAAGGGCTTCTAATCATAATGCAAGGGTCCTGAGGCAATGCTTGGTAGCCAAGGACATCCTAATGAATGTACATCTCCAAGTGTTGGTATGCCAGGAAGAATAACTAGAGATATATTTGTGGAGTGAAGAGTGGGAGAAAGGCTGGACAGACTTTCTTCAAAGATACAAAACATATTTTCTGGTCTCATTTACAATATTTCTAATTTGATGGCACAAGTGAAGGAAAAATAAATATATGGAAACTTACCTTCCCAAAGCACAAACAATGGGCTTTGAATACTTGTGGTCATTGTGAGCTAATGTGTCTCTTATGACAACTGCAAAGCTGGTAGTGCTTATTACTGGTTAAGGTACATAAGAGAGTACTAGTGTAGCAATACAGAGCAGTGAGGCTGCTCACTCACTCACTCTCTTATGACTTGCAATGGACTATTAGCGTGAACCCACAGACAACCACCGCTACCTTCAGAGACTTCAAGGTGTGTGTGTGTGTGTGGGGGGGGGGGGGGTTGAAGTAGGTTGCCAGGTCTTTCTTTCATATCACATATGCAATCACACCTACAGACAATTTTGAGCCCCCCAAAACACCTAATGCATGTCTTTAAATTGTGCGAAGAAACCACAGCACCCAGAGAAAACCCATACAAACACACAGAGGACATGCAGACTATGTAAAGAAGGCACACTAGCCAAGAACCAAACCAGAAAACCTCTTGCTGTGAATAGTGAGGCACTTAATTATTTTGTGTTATTCTGGTCGAGCTCCAGTTACTACTAACTGGTGTAAGGGTTGGTTAATTTACATGTAGAACTTGTGTACTGAGGGGGTGCAGACTATTCTGGTCTGCACAGGGGAGCCTGTGGAGGGTTAGGGTTTACTATCAGTGTACTGCTCTCCTTAGATCTGGATTTGTAAATGCTTAATTGTGTGTGCTTAATCATACCTCTCAACCTCTTAGTACAAGAAATCTGGACAAAGCCTAAAATAATGTGGGGGAGAGGCAGAGGCCCAAAATAGAGCCAGATTTTAAATATTGCTCGTAAAAACTTAAAAAGTTGCTGGAATAACAGGATTTATGTTAGCATGCATTTTCTGAAGGATATAAAGTGTGAAACTCAAACATATGGCATTGTTTAGTAACTTCAATCCTCTGTTTTCCCAGAAAATCTGAATTTTTTTATGAGGAACAGACCAAATATATGAGAAAAAAATCTGGACATTCTGTGCATATCTGAAGAGTTGAGAGGTATTGTGTTTATCCAGCATTCATCCTTTACTGATATACATTTTATGGACTGAGGGTATTGTGTTCCAAAGCTGATGCAAAATCCTTATGAATAATTATTTCTTCCACTGGTAAAGTAAAGTAAGGGGAAATGCTTCCTATATAGTATCTGCATATTTGATAGTATCATAGCAGCATCAATGCATATCAGAAACTGCTAGTAAATCCAGCCAAGGCTGACTGTATTGCTCATCTTTGTTCATAGCATATCTATGTGTGACTTCAGGGCGTGTTGCCTATGAAGTGAACTGTTGAAGATGATGGGGAAGGAAGTGTTGGAATGTTGCCTAGAGTCTACATAGAGCCTATCTGGAGGTATACAGAGTGTAAAATGTAAGGTTTGTCTTGAAGAGAATGTTGATGCACGAGGGCAGTTACCTTCCAATACCAAGAAGTTTAGCTACTGACAAAGATGGCTGAAATAAATGAAGAGTGCGTGTTTAACCGAGATGTGATATACACTGGTAAGGAGGGGGGTGGCCTGGATGTGTGAAGATTTATCTGCAACAAAAGGCAAAGAACAGACTCTAGATATGCATAGTACCATGAGGCTAGCACTGTAAGCACTAGGAGTCTGTTAGGTGAAGTCAGTAAGTGCTGCAGTGTGTTGTCAGTTTGAGGATGGATGTGTGATGGGAATCATCTGCCATTCAGAGTTGAATGTGGGTGAATGACAGAACAAGGGTGAAGCAGATTAGTGGGAGAGTGTGGATAAACTGCACAAGAAAAGGGATTCTGGAAAGCTGTATGCAGAGGATGAATCAACTCTCTGGGATGGATGGGGGTACATCTTTATTTAGGGAAGATATGACAGTGAGTATGACAGGCTAGGTCACTGGTGAAATGAAAGAATTGGGCATCAGCAAGGTGCGGTATGTGGTGAACATGGTGAAGATTTAAAGACTAGGTAAGGAAGTTAATTATCAATAGGTGGAGGTGATAGTCTGGTGGTTGGGGGACGAGTGTTTGGTCTGTAAGCTGCAAGCATGGTGACAGATTCTCTTGGAGGTAGGTGCTGGGGCTGGATGTCATCAAGTACCAGGAGTGACCAGCAACCTGACAGGGTGGTACTGGGATTCTTTTGTATCCTCATGACCAGACAGTCCTAGTTCATTATCAGATGGGTAGGAGACGGCGGGAAGCCTTGAGAGGAAAATGGTACTGTGCAGTTTATAACACGAAATGTTGAATAATGAATAATCCCATGCATTGAAAGAGAGAGAGAGAGAGAGTGTGTGTGTGTGTGTGTGTGTGTGTGTGTGTGTGTGTGTGTGTGTGTGTGTGTGTGTGATACAAACTTAAATCAGAGGGTTGGGGAGTGATACTACATAACCTAAAGAAAGAAAGGAATGAGTGGCAAATTAGACTAAAGAGGTTTAGAAATTATCTGGGTGGATTGTAAGATGAGGTAGAAGGTGTTGGGAGGGATGCAGTTTGGGGAATAAGATAATGATGGGAAAGGAAACTCTGGTGGAAAAAAGTGGAAATGGGGAAGGGTGAAATGCAAAATTATGGGCATGATGATTGTACTGGGGAGTTTCTACTGTCCTAATAGTGACAGAGGTTGTTTTTTCAGCAAGTTATTCAAGTGTTTGGCAGAAGTAAGTGGCAATAGCTATAGGATGGCGGTGGCAGGGTGACATCATCATGTGGAATGAAGGAAAACATTGATAGGGGTGTTGTGTGACTCTGGATTAGATTATTTATGGAGGGATAAGGAATAGTGAGCAGAAGATATTCATATTTATCAAGGTGGATAACGAGACAGGAACAGATCTACTGAACTGAGTGCTAAGGAAAGACGGCTAACTATGTGCACCCTACTGTAGACAGGGGAGAGATTCGACATAGGCAAGTAGGTACGTTGTGTTAGAACCTGTAAAAAGTATGGGGAGTACAGAAGTAAAGGTGTGGCTATGGCTGTTCACTTGGATTTAAGGGAAATTCTTATGAGAAGATGGCAAGAAGAGATTCATTATGTTTGCTCGACTTATAAGCTTACATCACAATAGATGGGACTCAAGAATTTGTAAAAGACAGATATACATTCTCATAATGCTTGTTACTGAACCTGACATTCTAAAGCAAATGTGACAAAAAAAATGCTTTTACAGACCAGTAAGTCACCTATACACCATACGTGGGGGATTACCCTCTCTGACTTTTCTCCTTACTTTGCTATTCTTACACAGATGCCTTTGCACCTTGAAGAAAAAGTCATTACTAACAGGCAGTATAACACTTGTTTTACTTTTTTTCCAAGGTGCACTGACCTCAGATCACCCACAATTCATTATCATGTCAGTTTTATGATTTCACTCTATTGTGAAGTAAGCAATGAGACACAAGTAAATGTCAGCTTGAGTTATTATACTTGAAAAACTCAAGCTCAGGAGATCCCAACAAGTGACTGCAACCCAGTAAGGAGCCTACATACCTTATCCAGAGCCCATATTCTTTCCTTTTCCCATATAGCCGTATAGAGTCATCACAGCCTTACCTTTTTTACCATCCTGCACTGATCTGTCTTCACTTTGGACATCTTCTTCTCCATTTGTACTTGTACTTTCTGTGAAACCTTCCTTTAAGACAAATGGAGCATTTGATACAACAACCTGCTCTTTCTGGGCAATCTAGCATAATCCACACACCTCCTCAAAGCTCATCAACTAATCACCTCTTCCTGATCCTGCAGGAACAGAAATTCTGAGCACTGTCTAGCCTCATTAACTAATCACTTTCTCCACCTAACCACCCTTTTATTCCTGGAATGCCTGACCCTCTCTCTCCACATCACCCGCCATCCCCAACTAGTCTGCTGCCTTCCTATTCAAAACACCCAACTAACACCCTCCCCTCTTCCCCACATCCCATATATGAACCTTGTCTATGCCTCATCTCATCCAGCTGTTCAAATTAACCACAAGCATATTCCACTTAAAATAAGGCATACACAACCATCAATCCTCATACATGTCCTGAACTTCACCTTACCTATGTGTATCTCTTACTTTTCCACACAAGTGAGTCACATTCTTTCTTCCTCTTATCCTCAGGTACTGGGGAACCATACCAACTTCAACAGCCTACTTATTTTTTAATGACATAGCTGTTTATTATTCGAAGGGGGGACAATACATTTAAGTTTGATTTATTAAAGGTCGAGTATGTTTAACTGGCTACCATTTTGACACATTTATTTAATTGAATAAGGGTCTGATCTTGCTTCAGGTTAGCGCTAGGGTTAGTGGTGAAGAAGTAATCAAATAAAGTAGAAAAACCCCAGCGTGAGCAGGTACTAATCCACGTATGAATAAAATCCAGCAAAATAAATGCTGCCAATGTCAATGAGGTAAATAAAATCGTTATTTATTTCAAACCAAATAAAAAGAGTCAGATAAGCGCTTTCGCATCACTGCTTCATCAGATCTTATGACAACTCCACAAAATACTATAGTTGTAATCAGTAATTAAGCAATTAGTATGAAGTTCACAAAACTTTTTAAAGAAATATGTGCATTCAAAATAAATAATATGTAAACTCTCATAACAAATGCACATATGAAAACACACAATACAAATATATGAAAACATATAAAAAATATATGTATTCAGAATATAGAGCCCTGTCAGCTTCAAGTGCTTTTACAATTAAAAATGTGTGTATATCTACTGTTTAATAGCAGAGATGATTCATATCAATGCCTGTATGCATAAATGAATGTGGGAAGCATAACTAGATTAAATACATATACAGAATAAGCCTACTGCTATTAATAAAACATTAGATAAAATGTCTAAAAATTAAAAACACAATTCTTAAAAACAATAACAATGGGAACCACAAATTCCTTCTCTACTTCATATTATTTAATGTTCCTTCTCTGCCTCAATTTAGGTTTAATTGAGGCTCTCTCGTTTAAGCCAGAACCTTTGTCTGCTTTTAATAATATTATCCACTCTGTTTCTTTACCTTCTGTGTATGTTTTAATGTCCCCCCCTCTGGGATTAGGGTATATCACTTCCAAAACTTTGAAGGAGAATGCATGTTGTGTATTTGTCATCATAATATGCATAGCTAGTGCATTATGTACAGTACCCTTTTTCATATGATAGATATGTTCCCTCATTCGGACTCTGAGAGGACGATTGGTTTTGCCAACATAGAATGAGGAACATAGCTGACATGTAATAAGTAAACTACATGAGATGTCATACAATCTGCCGTAGCAGATATATGGTAATATTTTCGAACATCTGGGTGGAAAAATCAGGTGTACTGTCTATATAATGACAAAAATTACAGTGACCACATGGTTTTGTACATCCATCTCTCGTGTTTGTATGGCTATGTGTGGTATAACAGAGTTTCCTTTTCAAGTTATTCTTGTTCTTATATAGGAATTTTGGTTGATCTCCAACTATTGTTTTGAGATCTGCATCTACATGTAATATTGCCCAGTGTTTACTAATTATTTCTCTGAGTTCTAAATTATCTGCCGAGAAATATGTGGAGAATTTAACAAATTGTGGGCCTTCAATATTAATATCTAAAGTTGGTGATAATCCCTGCGGTCCAAAGTACGGTAGACCTTTAGTTAACCTTAATTCTAAGGCATCATTCAAGTGCCTGCCAATTTCTATATTGCTATAGCCTCTCTTAGAAAGTCTATCTTTCAAATCATTCAGTTCAGTTTCAAACCCATGGTCTAGGGGATTTAGCCTAGAGGCTCTAATGGCTTGGCCTCTCATAATATTCCTAAAGACATAGGGAGGGTGCATACTTGATCTAAGTAGTAGATTATTGCTATAGCAGCTTTTCCGATAAACACCCGTATTGATAATGTTGTTATCAAGTCTCTCTATATACATGTCTAAGAACTCCATTCTGTATTGTGAACATTTCATAGTGAATTTAAGGCAAGTTGTAAGATTGTTCATGGTGGTACACATTAAGTCAAGTTGTTCTAAAGTGCCTTTCCATAAAACAAACAAATCATCGACAAAACGTCGATAAAAGACTACATGCTGTTCAAATAACTCTTCCCGGAAAAGAATATGTTCTTCCCAGTAGGCCAAAAACATGTTGGCGTAGCTATTGGCACATGGTGTGCCCATAGCTACGCCATCCTTTTGTCTGTAAATATAATCATTGAACATGAATAAATTATGTTCTAGGATTAATTCAAGGAAGCAAGTTATTAAATCAATTCTTACAGATGAGTAATCACTATGTTCCTTCAAATAATCAGTAACATATGCCAACCCTAAATCATTTGGTATGACTGTAAATAAAGATTGGATATCAAACGTAACAAATATATAGTCCATTGTGACTATCGTGTCTTTAATACATTCATACAAATCAAGTAAGAATTGTTTAGAGTCCTTTAAAACGACTCTATTGTTGTTTAAAACATGTCTAAGATGTTTTTCGACATAAACTGACAAATGCTCTGTTACCCAACCTCGACCTGATACTATTGGTCTCATAGGGGGATTTACAGAATTTTGCACATATTTCTTTAAAAAGTTTTGTGAACTTCATACTAATTGCTTAATTATTGATTACAACTATAGTATATAACAGCAATGAGTATTTTGTGGAGTTGTCATAAGATCTGATGAAGCAGTGATGCGAAAGCGCTTATCTGACTCTTTTTATTTGGTTTGAAATAAATAGCGAATTTATTTACCTCATTGACATTGGCAGCATTTATTTTGCTGGATTTTATTCATACGTGGATTAGTACCTGCTCACGCTGGGGTTTTTCTACTTTATTTGATTACTTCTTCACCACTAACCCTAGCGCTAACCTGAAGCAAGATCAGACCCTTATTCATTATTTGCCATTTAATTTTGTTCTTGTGAACAGGAGCAGGACGCATTTCATTTTCTGATGGCTGATATTGAACTCGACTACGTTCCCAGAGATGAATATCGTGGAAACGAGGCTACGCAGAGTAACGCTATTGAGCAGAGGTTCCAACAGTATCTTAAAGGAACTGGTCATATTTCCTGGTTCCTCGACGCCGAACCAATGCTTGCCAATGCTCCAGGTCAAAGCTTTGATGCTAACAAGTTATATGCCATGCTGGAAGGAGCGGAAAAGAGCTTTATGAAGCTCAAGAGGTTACAAATCCAAAGGATACATTTTCAGCTATGTTTAGACCGGAATATTATACCGAGGGGTCTACGTGTGTTTACCATGCCTAGTCAAGGCACAGACTATCCTGAACTACTGGCTCAATGGCAGCGTTTAAATATGGAGGTGAGTCGGAAATATTTAAAGCTGCTAATTGATTTTTTTAAACCTGAGGAGGTTAAATTAACTGAAGAGATTATTGACAAGCAACGTTCACTATTTAATGATTTTCCATCTGACATTGTACTCCCTCTCTTTGAAAATATGCTAGACAGCATTTCAGCATTTGAAAGAAAGCTCTATCAGCAGAAACGCCATAAAGTCATTAGGGACACTAATGATTTTAAAAATGGCCATGTCTTCATGTGGCCTAGGTGGAATTCAAATGAAACAACCAGACCACTAACAGATAATGTTGGTATTAACAATGGAGGCATGAAGCATGATAAAACTGCTAAAAGAACTGTGGACAATAATATTAATGTTTTGGAGACAAGAACAAATATGGACTGTATTGTCACAGGAACTGATGGTCAGTCTGATTTACCTAGTTTGCATCAATCTGATGTTACTGATAAACACAGCGATACTATAACTACTGATCATAGTAATGACTCTACTGACGTCATACATTTAGTACATACTGCTGTGAATACCAGCACTAATTTATACCCAGATGTAAGGGTAGTTAATAATACATCTATGCAGCAACAAGAAAAATCTAAACATATACATCCTAATAATGGGCCTGTAGTTAGACCAAAAACTGCTGCTACACATTTAGCCCCCACCTCCGATGCACTTCCCCAGTTGTCTTTTCCCCTGCCAGTCAGAACGGAGAAAAACACGTACCGTTCTCGATCCATGAGCAGAGGCAGACAGAAGAGGAAGTTTTCGGAGGAATATACACCTCAGAAGACACTGAGGAAAATGTGGACAGGCAAACGTTAGTCCATAACATTTCACATACTATTCTAACAGAAGATGAAATCCGATTATTAAATAAAGGGCTTAACTTCATCCCCAGATGCCAAAGTCAGTTGACAGAAACCATTATGGACCTAAAGCTGTTCTGCAGAAATGTAATGTTGAAATTTATATATAAAGACTCTATTCAGAGAAATACTGAGGTTAAATTCAGAAACCTTAGTGAATTTACACCCACTAACCACCCCTTAGTTGAAGCATACATGAAACTTACTGAGGATGAGTTATATAGCTACTATGGGAATAGAACCACTAATAAACAATATTATAATAGAGATAATCTTACATACAGAGAAAGAGCCAGCCTTAAGAAATTACAAAATGACGCAAATATTATTGTTAGACCTGCCGATAAGGGTGGAAAGATAGTTGTGATGGATATGTCAGATTACACTGAACGGATGATTTCCATGTTGAGTGATGATTTTTATGAAAGAACCACATCACAGGACATTGAACATACTATTAGATATGTACTAGACACGATCCATGATGTGTATATGGGCCAATTAATAGATAAAGATTTGTATGGATATCTTACCATCCCACATCCAACGACACCTATTATACATGGTCTCCCAAAAATACATAAAAATTCTGTAAATCCCCCTATGAGACCAATAGTATCAGGTCGAGGTTGGGTAACAGAGCATTTGTCAGTTTATGTCGAAAAACATCTTAGACATGTTTTAAACAACAATAGAGTCGTTTTAAAGGACTCTAAACAATTCTTACTTGATTTGTATGAATGTATTAAAGACACGATAGTCACAATGGACTATATATTTGTTACGTTTGATATCCAATCTTTATTTACAGTCATACCAAATGATTTAGGGTTGGCATATGTTACTGATTATTTGAAGGAACATAGTGATTACTCATCTGTAAGAATTGATTTAATAACTTGCTTCCTTGAATTAATCCTAGAACATAATTTATTCATGTTCAATGATTATATTTACAGACAAAAGGATGGCGTAGTTATGGGCACACCATGTGCCAATAGCTACGCCAACATGTTTCTGGCCTACTGGGAAGAACATATTCTTTTCCGGGAAGAGTTATTTGAACAGCATGTAGTCTTTTATCGACGTTTTGTCGGTGATTTGTTTGTTTTATGGAAAGGCACTTTAGAACAACTTGACTTAATGTGTACCACCATGAATAATCTTACAACTTGCCTTAAATTCACTATGAAATGTTCACAATACAGAATGGAGTTCTTAGACATGTATATAGAGACTTGATAACAACATTATCAATACGGGTGTTTATCGGAAAAGCTGCTATAGCAATAATCTACTACTTAGATCAAGTATGCACCCTCCCTATGTCTTTAGGAATATTATGAGAGGCCAAGCCATTAGAGCCTCTAGGCTAAATCCCTTAGACCATGGGTTTGAAACTGAACTGAATGATTTGAAAGATAGACTTTCTAAGAGAGGCTATAGCAATATAGAAATTGGCAGGCACTTGAATGATGCCTTAGAATTAAGGTTAACTAAAGGTCTACCGTACTTTGGACCGCAGGAATTATCACCAACTTTAGATATTAATATTGAAGGCCCACAATTTGTTAAATTCTCCACATATTTCTCGGCAGATAATTTAGAACTCAGAGAAATAATTAGTAAACACTGGGCAATATTACATGTAGATGCAGATCTCAAAACAATAGTTGGAGATCAACCAAAATTCCTATATAAGAACAAGAATAACTTGAAAAGGAAACTCTGTTATACCACACATAGCCATACAAACACGAGAGATGGATGTACAAAACCATGTGGTCACTGTAATTTTTGTCATTATATAGACAGTACACCTGATTTTTTCCACCCAGATGTTCGAAAATATTACCATATATCTGCTACGGCAGATTGTATGACATCTCATGTAGTTTACTTGGCCACATGTCAGCTATGTTCCTCATTCTATGTTGGCAAAACCAACCGTCCTCTCAGAGACCGAATGAGGGAACATATCTATCATATGAAAAAGGGTACTGTACATAATGCTCTAGCTAAGCATATTATGATGACAAATACACAACATGCATTTTCCTTCAAAGTTTTGGAAGTGATATACCCTAATCCCAGAGGGGGGGACATTAAAACATACACAGAAGGTAAAGAAACAGAGTGGATAATATTATTAAAAGCAGACAAAGGTTCTGGCTTAAACAAGAGAGCCTCAATTAAACCTAAATTAAGGCAGAGAAGGAACATTAAATAATATGAAGTAGAGAAGGAATTTGTGGTTCCCATTGTTATTGTTTTTAAGAATTGTGTTTTTAATTTTTAGACATTTTATCTAATGTTTTATTAATAGCAGTAGGCTTATTCTGTATATGTATTTAATCTAGTTATGCTTCCCACATTCATTTATGCATACAGGCATTGATATGAATCATCTCTGCTATTAAACAGTAGACATACACACATTTTTAATTGTAAAAGCACTTGAAGCTGACAGGGCTCTATATTCTGAATACATATATTTTTTATATGTTTTCATATATTTGTATTGTGTGTTTTTATATGCGCATTTGTTATGAGAGTTTACATATTATTTATTTTGAATGCACATATTTCTTTAAAAAGTTTTGTGAACTTCATACTAATTGCTTAATTACTGATTACAACTATAGTATATAACAGCAATGAGTATTTTGTGGAGTTGTCATAAGATCTGATGAAGCAGTGATGCGAAAGCGCTTATCTGACTCTTTTTATTTGGTTTGAAATAAATAGCGATTTTATTTACCTCATTGACATTGGCAGCATTTATTTTGCTGGATTTTATTCATACGTGGATTAGTACCTGCTCACACTGGGGTTTTTCTACTTTATTTGATTACATTTATTTAATTATCACTTAAGACATAGGCAAACATAGTTCACCAGAAAAAAAAAAAAAAACATTTTAACATTTTCCCATTTAATACATCACATATATTTTCTTTGCCAGTATCAACAGTTCAACAATACATACATTGCTGAACTCCAGTCTTCCCTTAAACATCACTCCTTCTCCTGTTCCCACAGTTTCCATTTACTTCAATGTAATTTGCTCCTTCCCTTTTCTAAAGATCCCTCTTCCAATTATTTTATCTCTTTTATAACATGTAATACTTCATTCAAAAGAGTTGGTGTAGACTTAGAGTTCCATTTTCTAGTAATTGATTTTTTGGCAACCAACAGAATTAAACTTAGTATGGCCTTACTATGTCTAGGCAATTCAGATCCTGTATCTCAGCTCTAAAGAATCATTTCTTTACTTGCAGCCATTTGCTCACCCAATATTTCTGATCAAATACTCCAGGTAAGCTTTACAATCTGCAACTTGTTATACTCCCAAAACATATGATGTCCTTATATTCACTGCTGCAGTATTCATTACTATATGGGATTCCCTACCGTGAAGCCCATCATCCAGCCAGTCTACCAAAGTCTACCATTGCTTTAAGGTATGCTGAACATCACTTACACACTCCTCATGTAACACAGGGCATAAAGGTGACATTCAAGCGTACCATCCTCAGAACTTCTTTGCTGCCAGTCTGAATGCTGTTTTTAATCGTTGGTATGTTTGCCTCCATCGATTTTTTGCCGTTCTTTTCTGTTTATTGGAACTCTGGTGATTTCTTCCATTTGCTGAAGTCCTCACCATTGCAGATAAGTGCCTAGTTGGGGTTTTTGTTCATTTACTATGCTGTTTGGGGGGTTAATGTCATCCAGGAAGGCTAAATGTCAGTGTGGGAGACAGATTACCCATAAAGACCACCACAAGTGCCTGTTTTGCCTAGGAGCTTCTCACAACTATACATCTTGTTCTATTTGTCCATCTTGTTCTATTTGTCAGGGATTTGTCCCAAAAACCCTTCATAGTAGGCTTTCTTCACTTTCATTGTGTCTTGAGAACCAGTGTCTTAAGCTGCCTGCTAAAGAAACTATGGATGGAACTTCCTGCCCCGAGAGTCAGCCATCAGGGAAGAAGAAGGTGAAAAAGGTAAGACCATAATCTTCCACTGCACAGCCTCTGCTGGCGGGTTTTCCCAAGGTTATTACAAATCTGGAAACTAGCCTGGATGTGTTGAAGGATTCCTCTGCCACATCTGGGTTGGAGGCCGGTGAAGATCTGGCAGGCAGCACATCTGACAAGACTTTGCAGGTGTCCATTTCGGATGTTCAAGGGGAACCACAGATGATTTTTTTCCGAGATGTCTAGGGGGGGGTTTACAGTTTCTTCTTAGGGAAGAAGTTCCTGCTACAGTTGTGGAATGTCATCCTGAGTCAGGGCCCTCTCAGTTTTCTAGGATGGACTTCTCTTTAAAAAAGAAAAAGAAAACTAAGCATGTTTCTTCTGGTCCTAGGAACCCTCAAAATGAGTGGCAGGCCTTTACTCGGGGGTTATTTAATGCTTTACTGTCATTAAGGTCTCCTCAAGGGGTTTCGGTTCCTGCTCCTCCTTGGTCTTCTTCTTCACCTAAAAGGCCCAGGAAATTAAATTCTTCTGAGGAAGAGCTGGATTCTGATGGAGAATCCCTTACGTATTCTACACAGATTCCTTCTCCTTTAGACTATGGGTCTGAGGAGGAGGAATCTAATAATCCAGATACTTCTTCTGAGGAAATTTCTTTTGGGGACACAATCTCTAGGATGATGGAATGTTTAAAGTGGGATTGTGCCCAGGTTTCTGATATCCATAAGAGGTACTATGAGTTACTGCAGATGGGATCTCCTAAATCTGCAGCTATTTCTCCTGTTTTACCTGCTTTACTAGATGTTTTTTTTAATGCCTCTAAAGCACCTGATTCTCTGCCCCCTGCTCCCAAGAAGTCTGATAGGTTTTATACAGTGCCTGAGGACTGTTCCTTTTTGTTCAAATGTCCTGCAGCTGACCCCCTCTGTGGTGTCTGTAGCCTCTGATAAGCCATCTCAATTGCTTCTTTCGTCCAAGTTACTGACTTCTGACAAGGACAGCAGAACCATGGACAGGCTGGGTAAGAAGGTTTATACTTCTGCTATCTTAGCTTTTAGGGCTATTAATTATCAGACATATATATCTACGTATGTGTTGGCTCTTCTTTCTCAGGCTTGTCAGCTTTTTTCTGATCTTCCAGACTTAGAGTAAATCTTCTGCTCTTTCCTTGCTGGGAACGTCCTCACTAGCATTATTTACCTCCTGCTAAAGGTAAAAAGGGTAGTAAATAAGCTCCTCCTGCTAAGGCCACTCAGACTGCAGGGATTCTCAAGCCTTCCTTTCCTGACAAACCAGAAGCTGTCTGATTATCCACCTGTTCAGAAAAGACAAACGACAGTTGAATAAAACACCTTTATAAAACACAGAGCTTTCGGGACACACCCTTCCTCAATGATTAACATAAGGTTCATTAAAAAATTCATTTAAATACACCCAAAAAGACATCACATGACCCGCAGCCAGGACCATATGACCAAAAATTCAATTTAAAAAGGTCAATATTTAATACATATAAAAGTACATATAAATACATATAAAACATAAAAATTCTTATATAGAAGTGAAAATATAAGCATCATATTTACTTCAATTTTGTTTGTTGTATTTTAATCAATATTGGTTTTAAAGAAACAGCTGTGTTCAAACCTGGATATACATCAGCCATCAGGCGTATTATCCATTCATATTCCTTTGTTTCTAACAGATTATTTATATCCCCACCTCTAAAAGGTTTCTGTACCATATCTAAAACTCTAAACTTAAACTTATGGTTCTCACCTAGTGTCCTAATGTGTTTACCCAAGGCATTATTCTCACATCCTCTCCTGATTTCTGACTTATGTTCTATAATACGATCTTTCAGTTTACGTGTTGTTTTCCGACATAGAAACAAGTACAGGCAACACATGTTGCTAGGTATACCACATTATTAGATATACGTTGCCAATTCATGAAATACAAATATTCTTTTGGATACTGGATGTTTGAACATACTATTAGAACCCAGGTCCATACTAATAGAAGAAATTATATCATTGCAACAACTGCAGTTATGACAACCAAAGGTACCAGTTTTAGTCCCTATAGACTGCTTAATAGTATTAATGTTAAAATCTTTATAACATAACAAACTTTTTAAAGATCTTTTGTTCCTATCGCAAAGATGGTCTCATGCCTACCAATGCAGCAATGTCATCCTGTGCAAGAAGTACTTTCCAGTATTTACTTATAATATTCTTAACTATATGTGATCTAGAGGTATAAGAGGTAATAAACCTTAATTTCTCATCTTTAGATGTAATAGGTGTGGGTATCATCAGAATTGGAACTGAAGGTAGGCTTATAAAGTGAACTCCTGTTGGTTTCTATTTCATTCCTTATATCAGTTAACAATGATTTAGAGTATCCACTCTCAATAAATTCCTTATGCGTTTCATCCATCTGTTTCAAAAAAATCATTTCAGTAGTATTCATTCTACTTACACGCATAAATTGTGCTTTTACAATACCCTGGAACACATGAGAAGCATGCATACTAGATGCATGTAAGTATCTACAGGATACCTCTTTTTATGTATTGAGGTTATTATATTATCACCTTCTATTGTTAGATTAACATCTAGAAAATTTATATTAACGTTAGAACATTCCATTTTGAACCTTAAAAAATTAGTAGTGTCATTGAGGTGGTCAACAAATTCTGTGAGTTCAGTCAAGGAACCTCTCCATACAAAAAAACAATCGTCCACAAATCTCTGGTAAAATCTAACTTTCTCATTTATATATTTCGCCCCATCAAAAATATGTATTCTCTCCCATTCATGCAACACTAAGTTAGCATAGGTATTTGCTATGGGGGTACCCATTGCTATGCCTGTTAACTGCAAGTAGTATTCTTCATTGAAAATAAACACATTATTACGTAAAACCACATCAAGCAACATACATATGTTCTCAATATGCCTAGTTGTAAAATTTGAACAACGTGTTAAGAATTGACGTATGGAGTCAAGGCCTAAGTCATTCGGAATAACAGTAAATAAAGAAGTTATATCCATAACTACCAGATATATAGGCCCATGGGTTATATCGAAGTTAGTAACTTTCATATGCCAACACTTCAATTTTTTCAAGAAGTCAACTGAATCTCTCAAGACGGCATGGCAATGGGACAACAAGGGACCCAATTGCTGTTGCAAATATAGAGAAATAGGCTCAGTAGCCCAGCCATTGCCAGAGACTATTGGTCTCATTGGTGGATTGTCTCTAGATTTATGGACTTTGGGTATGCCATATAATTGAGGTATGACCGGACATGACACCGTAAAAAAATGAAATAAATCTATTGAAATATCACAAGATAGTTGCAAATCATAAATACACATGTTTATGTAAGATATACATTTCTTTACTTCTGAGTATGATATATTTTTAAATGCTGTAACATCCTTCAACAAACTCAAAACAGAGTCAAAATACTTGTGTTTGTCCATAATCACAACCATACCCCCCTTATCTGCTTGTTTAATTATAATATTAGAGTTATTTTTCAAGTCATTTAAAGCCAGGAACTCTAAATATGTAAGGTTGAAATTCTTAACATTATTCTTGTTAGTAAAGGCCTGTCTCAACTCATATTCACATAAATCATTAAAGGCAGTCAAAATTGGTATATTATTAGGTATAAAAGTGCTTCGTCGTTTACAGGTATTCATTTCATGTGATTCACTTTTAAAAATCAATTTCAAACTTACAGATCTGGTAAACATTTTCAAATCAGTAAGGACATTTACAATATCATCCCCACAAGTAGGAATGAACCCCAGTCCTTTTTTCAACACAGAACAATGTTCAGAAGTTAGCTTAATGGAAGATAGATTCAATATACCTGCCTTTATCTCTTGGCTAATTTCACTTGTTTTAAAGGACTTGAATTCTTTCTCTTGTTATCCATATTTGTCGACGGAAACGCTCTCGTTGTCGCCCTCCCTCTGGATCTAGACCTAGACCCAGTAACACGCTCCTTCACTCGTTCTGCCTGCTGCAACTGAAAAGGCTTATTAAAAAAGCTCAAAGTACTTTGATTCAACTTTCTTACACCTTCAGCAGCATTTGAGTCATTCTCTGTAGTTAGTCCATTTGCAGACGCATTTTCAGGTCTGCTGTCTCTCACACTTCTTTCTGGTACATCTTCGGACACGGAGGCATGCGCCGTTCGTATGATGTCATCACGACGATTTTCAGAGTGCTCCATATGAGCGCCAATATTTAAAGTGGCAGTACTTTTCTCACAGAACACATCCAGAGTATCAAGCATATTCGCAGACTTCTTGGAATTTATGCCACCAGATTTATTTGTAGAATTCACAAAAGATTCATTCCTAGGCCAGGAGAAGATATTACCACATTGAAAGTCCTTTATGTCTCTGATTAATTTACGTTTTTTAACTGCTTCCAGTCTATCATCTAAAGCTGATAGTCTATCTATCATGGATTGGTAGGATGAAAGCATATTCTCAAAACAAGGCAAAGCAAACAAATCATCTTCCATAGAGATTATCTCATTTTTTAATTCAAGTTCTATGCCCTGGAAGTGATTGTTCATTAAGACCATGTAATCATGGCTTAATTTAAGATTTAAACACTGCCATTGCTTAAGTAAGTCAGGGTAGGTGTTGCCATAGGAGGGCATTTTTAATACCCTAAGTCCACGAGGCACCACGCCTTTCTCAATATATGCAGAAAAACTAAAGCGTTGCCACTGAAGGCGTTTATATGCACCCACCTTCCTTTCCAAAGTTTGTAACTTGCGTTCATACTCTATTAAATCCACATTTGGTGTAGAGATTGCTTTGTCACCAGCAGGTAATGCTTCAGGAAAAACCTGTAATAAAGGATTCACTTCTCTTTCAAACTGGAACTTTAGACGATTTAGAGATTCCATTAGGCTGCAGTAGGCTTAGACAAATCCAACTATCCAGCAGCAACTAATAGCACAAACAACAGCTGTTCAGCACACAATGTTCAGAAAAGACAAACGACAGTTGAATAAAACACCTTTATAAAACACAGAGCTTTCGGGACACACCCTTCCTCAATGATTAACATAAGGTTCATTAAAAAATTCATTTAAATACACCCAAAAAGACATCACATGACCCGCCAGGACCATATGACCAAAAATTCAATTTAAAAGGTCAATATTTAATACATATAAAAGTACATATAAATACATATAAAACATAAAATTCTTATATAGAAGTGAAAATATAAGCATCATATTTACTTCAATTTTGTTTGTTGTATTTTAATCAATATTGGTTTTAAAGAAACAGCTGTGTTCAAACCTGGATATACATCAGCCATAAGACGTATTATCCATTCATATTCCTTTGTTTCTAACAGATTATTTATATCCCCACCTCTAAAGGTTTCTGTACCATATCTAAAACTCTAAACTTAAACTTATGGTTCTCACCTAGTGTCCTAATGTGTTTACCCAAGGCATTATTCTCACATCCTCTCCTGATTTCTGACTTATGTTCTATAATACGATCTTTCAGTTTACGTGTTGTTTTCCCGACATAGAAACAAGTACAGGCAACACATGTTGCTAGGTATACCACATTATTAGATATACACGTTGCCAATTCATGAAATACAAATATTCTTTTGGATACTGGATGTTTGAACATACTATTAGAACCCAGGTCCATACTAATAGAAGAAATTATATCATTGCAACAACTGCAGTTATGACAACCAAAGGTACCAGTTTTAGTCCCTATAGACTGCTTAATAGTATTAATGTTAAAATCTTTATAACATAACAAACTTTTTAAAGATCTTTTGTTCCTATACGCAAAAGATGGTCTCATGCCTACCAATGCAGCAATGTCATCCTGTACTTGTTTCTATGTCGGGAAAACAACACGTAAACTGAAAGATCGTATTATAGAACATAAGTCAGAAATCAGGAGAGGATGTGAGAATAATGCCTTGGGTAAACACATTAGGACACTAGGTGAGAACCATAAGTTTAAGTTTAGAGTTTTAGATATGGTACAGAAACCTTTTAGAGGTGGGGATATAAATAATCTGTTAGAAACAAAGGAATATGAATGGATAATACGTCTTATGGCTGATGTATATCCAGGTTTGAACACAGCTGTTTCTTTAAAACCAATATTGATTAAAATACAACAAACAAAATTGAAGTAAATATGATGCTTATATTTTCACTTCTATATAAAATTTTATGTTTTATATGTATTTATATGTACTTTTATATGTATTAAATATTGACCTTTTTAAATTGAATTTTTGGTCATATGGTCCTGGCTGCGGGTCATGTGATGTCTTTTTGGGTGTATTTAAATGAATTTTTTAATGAACCTTATGTTAATCATTGAGGAAGGGTGTGTCCCGAAAGCTCTGTGTTTTATAAAGGTGTTTTATTCAACTGTCGTTTGTCTTTTCTGAACATTGTGTGCTGAACAGCTGTTGTTTGTGCTATTAGTTGCTGCTGGATAGTTGGATTTTGTCTAAGCCTACTGCAGCCTAATGGAATCTCTAAATCGTCTAAAGTTCCAGTTTGAAAGAGAAGTGAATCCTTTATTACAGGTTTTTCCTGAAGCATTACCTGCTGGTGACAAAGCAATCTCTACACCAAATGTGGATTTAATAGAGTATGAACGCAAGTTACAAACTTTGGAAAGGAAGGTGGGTGCATATAAACGCCTTCAGTGGCAACGTTTCAGTTTTTCTGCTTATATTGAGAAAGGTGTGGTGCCTCGTGGACTTAGGGTATTAAAAATGCCCTCCTATGGCAACACCTACCCTGACTTACTTAAGCAATGGCAGTGTTTAAATCTTAAATTAAGCCATGATTACATGGTCTTAATGAACAATCACTTCCAGGGCATAGAACTTGAATTAAAAAATGAGATAATCTCTATGGAAGATGATTTGTTTGCTTTGCCTTGTTTTGAGAATATGCTTTCATCCTACCAATCCATGATAGATAGACTATCAGCTTTAGATGATAGACTGGAAGCAGTTAAAAAACGTAAATTAATCAGAGACATAAAGGACTTTCAATGTGGTAATATCTTCTCCTGGCCTAGGAATGAATCTTTGTGAATTCTACAAATAAATCTGGTGGCATAAATTCCAAGAAGTCTGCGAATATGCTTGATACTCTGGATATGTTCTGTGAGAAAAGTACTGCCACTTTAAATATTGGCGCTCATATGGAGCACTCTGAAAATCGTCGTGATGACATCATCTGACGGCGCATGCCTCCGTGTCCGAAGATGTACCAGAAAGAAGTGTGAGACAGCAGACCTGAAATGCGTCTGCAAATGGACTAACTACAGAGAATGACTCAAATGCTGCTGAAGGTGTAAGAAAGTTGAATCAAAGTACTTTGAGCTTTTTTAATAAGCCTTTTCAGTTGCAGCAGGCAGAACGAGTGAAGGAGCGTGTTACTGGGTCTAGGTCTAGATCCAGAGGGAGGCGACAACGAGCGTTTCCGTCGACAAATATGGATAACAAGAGAAAGAATTCAAGTCCTTTAAAACAAGTGAAATTAGCCAAGAGATAAAGGCAGGTATATTGAATCTATCTTCCATTAAGCTAACTTCTGAACATTGTTCTGTGTTGAAAAAGGACTGGGGTTCATTCCTACTTGTGGGGATGATATTGTAAATGTCCTTACTGATTTGAAAATGTTTACCAGATCTGTAAGTTTGAAATTGATTTTTAAAAGTGAATCACATGAAATGAATACCTGTAAACGACGAAGCACTTTTATACCTAATAATATACCAATTTTGACTGCCTTTAATGATTTATGTGAATATGAGTTGAGACAGGCCTTTACTAACAAGAATAATGTTAAGAATTTCAACCTTACATATTTAGAGTTCCTGGCTTTAAATGACTTGAAAAATAACTCTAATATTATAATTAAACAAGCAGATAAGGGGGGTATGGTTGTGATTATGGACAAACACAAGTATTTTGACTCTGTTTTGAGTTTGTTGAAGGATGTTACAGCATTTAAAAATATATCATACTCAGAAGTAAAGAAATGTATATCTTACATAAACATGTGTATTTATGATTTGCAACTATCTTGTGATATTTCAATAGATTTATTTCATTTTTTTACGGTGTCATGTCCGGTCATACCTCAATTATATGGCATACCCAAAGTCCATAAATCTAGAGACAATCCACCAATGAGACCAATAGTCTCTGGCAATGGCTGGGCTACTGAGCCTATTTCTCTATATTTGCAACAGCAATTGGGTCCCTTGTTGTCCCATTGCCATGCCGTCTTGAGAGATTCAGTTGACTTCTTGAAAAAATTGAAGTGTTGGCATATGAAAGTTACTAACTTCGATATAACCCATGGGCCTATATATCTGGTAGTTATGGATATAACTTCTTTATTTACTGTTATTCAATGACTTAGGCCTTGACTCCATCGTCAATTCTTAACACGTTGTTCAAATTTTACAACTAGGCATATTGAGAACATATGTATGTTGCTTGATGTGGTTTTACGTAATAATGTGTTTATTTTCAATGAAGAATACTACTTGCAGTTAACAGGCATAGCAATGGGTACTCCCATAGCAAATACCTATGCTAACTTAGTGTTGCATGAATGGGAGAGAATACATATTTTTGATGGGGCGAAATATATAAATGAGAAAGTTAGATTTTACCAGAGATTTGTGGACGATTGTTTTTTTGTATGGAGAGGTTCCTTGACTGAACTCACAGAATTTGTTGACCACCTCAATGACACTACTAATTTTTTAAGGTTCAAAATGGAATGTTCTAACGTTAATATAAATTTTCTAGATGTTAATCTAACAATAGAAGGTGATAATATAATAACCTCAATACATAAAAAAGAGGTATCCTGTGGTAGATACTTACATGCATCTAGTATGCATGCTTCTCATGTGTTCCAGGGTATTGTAAAAGCACAATTTATGCGTGTAAGTAGAATGAATACTACTGAAATGATTTTTTTGAAACAGATGGATGAAACGTACAAGGAATTTATTGAGAGTGGATACTCTAAATCATTGTTAACTGATATAAGGAATGAAATAGAAACCAACAGGAGTTCACTTTATAAGCCTACCTTCAGTTCCAATTCTGATGATACCCCACCACCTATTACATCTAAAGATGAGAAATTAAGGTTTATTACCTCTTATACCTCTAGATCACATATAGTTAAGAATATTATAAGTAAATACTGGAAAGTACTTCTTGCACAGGATGACATTGCTGCATTGGTAGGCATGAGACCATCTTTTGCGTATAGGAACAAAAGATCTTTAAAAAGTTTGTTATGTTATAAAGATTTTAACATTAATACTATTAAGCAGTCTATAGGGACTAAAACTGGTACCTTTGGTTGTCATAACTGCAGTTGTTGCAATGATATAATTTCTTCTATTAGTATGGACCTGGGTTCTAATAGTATGTTCAAACATCCAGTATCCAAAAGAATATTTGTATTTCATGAATTGGCAACGTGTATATCTAATAATGTGGTATACCTAGCAACATGTGTTGCCTGTACTTGTTTCTATGTCGGGAAAACAACACGTAAACTGAAAGATCGTATTATAGAACATAAGTCAGAAATCAGGAGAGGATGTGAGAATAATGCCTTGGGTAAACACATTAGGACACTAGGTGAGAACCATAAGTTTAAGTTTAGAGTTTTAGATATGGTACAGAAACCTTTTAGAGGTGGGGATATAAATAATCTGTTAGAAACAAAGGAATATGAATGGATAATACGTCTTATGGCTGATGTATATCCAGGTTTGAACACAGCTGTTTCTTTAAAACCAATATTGATTAAAATACAACAAACAAAATTGAAGTAAATATGATGCTTATATTTTCACTTCTATATAAGAATTTTTATGTTTTATATGTATTTATATGTACTTTTATATGTATTAAATATTGACCTTTTTAAATTGAATTTTTGGTCATATGGTCCTGGCTGCGGGTCATGTGATGTCTTTTTGGGTGTATTTAAATGAATTTTTTAATGAACCTTATGTTAATCATTGAGGAAGGGTGTGTCCCGAAAGCTCTGTGTTTTATAAAGGTGTTTTATTCAACTGTCGTTTGTCTTTTCTGAACATTGTGTGCTGAACAGCTGTTGTTTGTGATTATCCACCTGTTCCCAGCTACATTCCTCTTTCTCTTCACCTTTCTCTTTCTCTTCCTATTTGGCTTCAAATCACCCAGGATTCTTGGGTTCTGTCAATCATTTGTCAGGGGTACTTCATGGTGTGGAAATCCCATCCTTCTTTTATGGGCATTCTTCAGCCTCCTTGGGAACAACTTCCTTTTTTCCCAGAGGTTCTTCGACATCTCTTGTCTCAGGGTACTATTCAAAAAGTTCTTATGTCCCAAAGGGAGAAGAGGTTTTATTCAAGAATGTTATTAGTGCCCAGAAAAGAAGATACTTGGAGACCATTTCTAGACCTCTCTCATCTAAACACCTTTCTGAAGGTGCCTTCCTTTCTGATGTTGTCCCTTTAGAATCTTTTTCCTCTTTTGCTACCTCAGACTTTTCTCGTGTCTCTGGATGTCAAGGATGCTTACCTCTATATTCCAATCCATCCTCTTTTCAGGAAATTTTTACATTTCTCTGTTGCTTCCTGGCATTTTCAGTTCTGTCCTTTGCCCTTTGGCCTTTCGACTGCCCCAGGGGTGTTCACCAAATGCCTCGCTCCTGTGACTGCTTTTTGCAAGCTTCAAGGGATCCAAATACTTCCTTACTTAGACGACCTGCTGATTCAGGCATCCTTTCCAGAGGTCCTTTTGCAAAATCGTCATTTTTACCATTTCTCTTCTTCAAAGTCTGGAGTTCACGATAAACTTCAAAAAGTCTCCCTGACTCCTTCTCAGGATCATGTCTTTGTGGGTTGCAAGATTCAGACGGTGCAAATGATGGCATCCTTGCCTCCTCCAAAGGCCTTAACTCTCATTTCTTACTTTCAAACTCTTCTTCCTCTGGCCTCCATTACAGCCAGGGAGTTTCTCAGAACTCTGGCGTTCATGGCTTCCACCATTCCGATGCTTCCTCTGGCCAGACTTCACATAAGGAAGTTCCAGTGGCTTCAACAAGCACATCCTCTAGACTTTAAAGTTCCTCTTCTCCCTTGTCTCAAGAAGTAACTTCTGTGGTGGCTTCAGCAGTTGTCTCTGAATCCAGGGCTCCCTTTTCATCCTCCTCTTTCCTCTCAAGATCTGTTCACAGATGCTTTAAATGTAGGATGGGGAGCAATGTTTGGCTCCCTGAAGGTTCAGGGAGTGTGGTCATCCCATCAGCAGAAGGAGCACATCAACATCAAAGAGATGAGGGCTCTTATGCTGGCTCTTCAGGCCTTTCATCTTCTCTTCTATCCGGGGCCTCTCAAGGTATTCACAGACAATACAACAGTTATGCGGTATATCAACAAACAGGAGGGAACAAGATCTTACCTTCTTTACCTGCTGGCACTTCTGGTATGGGATCTAGCTGACAAGTATCAAGTGACTCTTCAGGCAGTTTATATTCCTTCAGATCAGAACATTGTGGCAAGCACTCTGAGCAGGTTCTTCATTCAATCCCACGAATGGATGCTTCACATGAATGTGTTTCAGGACATTGCTCACCAGTGGAGTACTCCTCAAGTAGATCTCTTTGTCTCCCCTCTGAACAGACAGCTTCCTCTGTTTTATGCCAGACTCCCAGGTCCTCTAGTATGGAAGGTGGATACCCTCTCATTTTCTTGGAAGGGGATTTTGTTTTATGCATTCCTTCCCCTTCTTCTCATTCTGAGAGTCCTGTTCAAGATTCAACAGGATGTTCCCAAAATCTTGTTGGCAACGCCCTTTTGGCCACGACAGCACTGGTTCCCTCTACTTCTGCATCTAGTTAAGGGGAATCATCACAAGTTACTTCGCAGGGTAGATCTACTCACACAAGACAAGGGATCTCTCATCCATCCCCACTTGTCCACGCTTCAAATGACACTGTGGCTGATAGAGTTTTGATCCCTCATAGACACCTTTTTTTCTGTGGACGTGTTGCAGGTCCTGCATGAGGCTAGGAAACCTAAAACTAGGAAATCCTACTTATCTAAATTGAAGAGGTTTTCTATTTGGTGCCTTTCTCATGACCTCGACCCACTTACTGTGGATGTTCCTTTGGTTCTCTCTTATTTGTGTGAGTTGCTCAATGCTGGTTTGACCTATTCTTCTATTAAAGCCCATTAATCAGCTCTTTCTGCTAGTCTGCCTTTAACTCCCCTATTAGCTCCTAGATTTGAGGCTAAGCAGTGTCTTAAAGGCATCCTTAATATTAGACCTCCCAGAAAGCCTGTTCCTCCTCCCTCGGATCTTAATTTATTTCTGGAGAAACTGACTCAAGCTCCTTTTGAGCCTGCTGTTTCAGCTTTCTTGCAATACTGTTCTTGGAAGACAGTTCTTTTGGTAGCCCTTACTTCTGCCAGATGGGTGTCTGAGTTGCAAGCCCTTATGGCTTCTCCACCTTTTTTGATATTTCATGAGGACAGGGTGTCCTTGCATACTAATCCTTCTTTCGTGCCCAAGGTGGTTAATGAGTTGTCAATTAATCAGTCTATTCATTTGCCTACTTTTTTCCCCCTCTCTGCAATCTGGCAGTGAGTGGGTGCTGCATACCTTAGATGTGTATAGACAGCACGGATTTTATTTGAATAAGACTAAAGCGATCAGAAAATCTGATCAGTTGTTTGTTTCCTTTCATCCTAGGTCTTTATGATTGGCTGTTTCCAAGCAAACTACTTCTACCTGGATTTCAAAGGGTATTTCTTTTTGTTATACTTTTCATGGCAAGAGCCTTGTTTCTTCTGTAAAGGCTCATTCTGTTAGAGCTGTGGCTTGTTCTGGTGCTTTTTTTCAAGAGTTCAGACACTAAATCTATTCCTGAAGCAGCTACCTGGACTTCTGTAAATACCTTTACCAAACATTACAAGTTGGATGGCATCTCCAGAGGTAGAGCTGGTTTTGCTAATGCCATTCTTCATGGCTTCTTAGTAGGCTCTACTGCTGCTTCCTTCTCCCAAGTTTCTTCTTGAGCTTTGGCACTCTCTCATATAGTAAAGAACACTGCAGCAGTGAATGTAAGGACATAGTACAGTTGTGTAAAATCTTACCATAACAGTAGACGTCCTAGTCTTCACCGCTGCAGTATTCACTCCCTCCCTCAATCCCCCTAAGTCTTTTTTTTTTTCCTTCCTAGATGTGCAGGTACTCTTTGGCTTTCCTTGGACTGCTGTTCCTACTGGGGCAATCAGTTTTGAGGATGGTTCGCCTGAACATCAACTTAATGCCCTATGCTACGTGAGGAGTGTGTAAGTGACATTCAGTGTACCTTAAAGCAATGGTAGACTTTAGCAGACTGGCCGGACGACGGGCTTTCTCGGCAGGGAATCCCATATAGTAATGCATACTGCAGCGGTAAAGGCAAGGACATCTACCATTATGGTAAGATTTTACACAACTGTATTTTCTCAGTTACCTCTTTCCTCTTCATCTCACATCCATTCAATAGCCTACTTATGTTACTATCATTATTCTAATCATATTAGTCATACACACCAGTGTCCTTACCTTTCCACTCCATCTGTCTATCAGATATTCCATCAATCAGGTTCTTTCCTCTAGTTTCATCAAATGACAGGTATACCTTCAATTCCAGATATTTCTAGCCATTACTAGCTACCAACCTACCACACTTAACTTCCCCAGTAGAACTACCACCTTATTAGGTCTGAATAAACACAGATATGCCACCCACTTGAACTAGCAAAAAATCTCTAAATATATAAATAACTTCTCTACATCTTCCAATAATTCCCTTATTGTCAATATTAAGGATGGCAGTAAGTGCAGAAGATTATGGTTATGAGTTGCTAATGAACTGTTTCCTGTAGTCCAGGGTTTGATTCCTTCAGCATCAATTTGCCTACTATGCAATTCTGAGCAAGTCACTTAAGCAAACAATGTTCCCAGATTGCCCTTGAAAAGGGAACTTGTGGTCAGTGGGCTTACCTGGTTAGGAAGTAAATGAATAAAAGTGTGATTCACAGACATGCACATTGGATTACAATGAAATAAAATCAGCTTGACTCTGAATTGCTTAGCTAAGCACTGGAAACAAGCACTCATCAGATGATCAGTGGAAAGCATACTCAGATGAATGCCCTACCATCCATGCTAGTAAACAATGCTGGTACCTTCCAGACCACACAGAGGTACCTACTCCTACCCCCCCCCCCCCACAGATGTCAGCATAAAGTCACACCACACATACACAGAACATGCTTACCTTACTTATAGCAGCTGCTATCAAACAGGTGAGGCTAGGTACAAGGCAGCACATGGCAATACCACTACAGTTCACAGCTGTGCTCTACCCAACCTCCTGTCTGACAGCATAAACCACATGTATACAGAAAATCAGCTACATACACACACAAAAACATGCAGTGTCAGTACACACTATACTTATATTTGCAAGCACATACCAGTCGCTTGTTATGCTAAGCCAAGCAGGGATCATTTTACATACACGGTAAGTATGCATGCACATGCACTCACAGACCCACTCACACACTTTTCTTGTACATACACACGTGTGTAAAAACTGACAAAAAGTCATATACACGCATACCCTCATAAGCACACACACACACACACACACACACACACACACACACACACACACACACACACACACACACTATTACTTAGCTGGACTGATAATCTAAGCAAAGTGAAGCTGCTCCAATTTTGTCTATGCAGATTTTCCCCAAGTGTGACAGAACACAAATAGTCAAAATAGGGGAATCCACTTTCAACAGCAGACCTGTAACCAGTGGTTTTCCACAGGGATCAGTCCTGCAATCTCTACTGTTTGGAATCTATCTCTTCAAAGTACAAGCAAAAACTAAAGGTCTGTGGTTGACAAAGTTTGCTGATGACTACAAACTGGGAGCAGTCATAGAATCTCCAAATGATGTCAACATCCTACAAGAAGGTCTTAAACAAAGAAATGATTGGTGCCAATGTCATGGCCTTAAACTCAATGCAAAAAATGTTCCATCATTCCTTTTATTAAGAGCAATGTTCCTGCTAACTACTACATCAATAGCAACACCCTAAGTACGCACTCAGTGGTGAGAGCTCTGGGCACACAGGTTGACAGCAATCTTACCTTTGAGCACCATGTCTCCACAGTGGTAAGAAGGGCATTCCGTATTGCTCATCTCATAAGTAAATGTACTGTCTCCAGAAAAAAAAAAGTTATAACCTCTCTGTAATCTTCCCTCATCAGGCCAATAATTGAGTACAATGCCCCTTTTGGTATATACCTTTCCATGCACCTGCAGCAACTGGAGAAACCACAAACGTTCCTCACAAGGAAAATTCAAGGTCTTCAGCATCTGTTCTATGTGGACCTTCTGAAATCACTGTCACTTTATTCTGTTTCATACGGACTACTCAGAGGTGATCTCTGCCTTGCATATACGGCAATCTCTGACCCAGCTTTACTGGAAATGCTGCATATCCACAAGTTAAATGGTATGCACAGGTTATTTGCTCTAAAGACCTTAACCTGATATGTGATATTAATAGAACCTGCTGGAGAAAAATATTTGTCTCCCAGACATTACCAAACCTTTGGAACAGACTCCCACTTCATGTCAAACAGAGAAGCTTATTGGCCCTCTTCAAACACAATCTGGACAATTGGATGGGTAGCCATAAATTCACCCTGTGGGTTCCACCTGTGTCCCTCCTGGACACAGGCATTAAGTGTTGATTGTGGAAATAAGGGTAGAACTTGACTAGGCTTGTAAGGGGCCTAGGGCCATTAGCCTAGTAACTTCCTATGATCCTATGAAGTGAAATGTACACATACACAGATCTAAAATATTAAGATACAACCAAACACCCTAATACTGGGTGATTTCAACTACCCTGCCATTAACTGGGAAAACTACTCGTGTGCCAACACCTTTGCCCAACGGATCTTGGACTTTATAAATTCCAATGCCATGGATCAACTAATCCATAGTCCTACCGGGTGTACATTAGAAGATCGAATGATTAGGTGATCGAACACCTAAATATCGATCTTCTAATATCGAATCTGAAAACAGCGAACATCCCAGGGAAACACGTCCTTTGGCCACTAAAACAAAACTTTACATCCAAAATAAGTGCTGTGCCCCCCACACCCCCCTAACTAAATATACCAACTCCGGGATTGCTCTACAGTAGAGGAAACAGCAGAATGGCCAAGGGAAATCTTTCCCTGCATTAAATTGGCCAGTCACCGTTTTTTGCTTTCGGTATTAGAGGATCGATGTTTAGGTGTTCAGTCACCTAAACATTCAGTCTTCTAATATAGACCCGTCCTACTGGGGCTCCAATACCCTGGACCTTGCCATTACTAACATGGGAAATTGATGCTCCACACCAGTGGTCACCCCCTTGTTGGTTAGGTCTGACCATAAGCTAATCACCTTTGACATCCACATACGACCCCCACCCCCCAGTAAGGAAACATCCGTAAAAAAACTTTTCTAAGGCCAACTTCATATTACTCAAGTCAGAAGTGACAAACTTCATGAAACCCATGCAGACAGGAACTGAAAGTTCGACTGTCGAATCCTACACTAAAGCACTGTACGAGAACATCCACTCGTGCATGAATTGTGCCATCCCAAATAGAATCAAGATGCTCTCTTCCAAACAAAGGAAGCCAATTTGGTGGTCACCTGTCAAAAACAAACTATACAATAGAAGGAAGAAACTGTTGCAGAAAAGAGGAAAATCCCAGGATGCAAAAAACTCCCTTACCAGCCTCAGTAAGTAGCTGAGATCCCTCATAAAATCCTCCAAAGCTAGTTGCAAAAATAAAATTGCCAAAGATTCCAAAGACAACCATAAGGCATTCTATAGCTATGTCAAGAATCACAATGACAATGCTCATATCTGCTCTGAGCTACATCAGAATGGCATTAAATATACTGATTCCAAGGACATTGCCAATATCCTGTCTGATCGATTCAGTGCCAACTTCACCCCCCTCTCACCCCCTAAAGGGCCCATCTCAATACAAAAAGATTGCCAAATTCCGGTAATCACGGCCACACAGGTAAAAAAATGCACTCTCCAAAGCTAAGAATACAGCATCCATGGGACCAGACGATATCCTGGGCTGTGTACTACATGAACTACAAAATGAACTGGCACCTCACCTAAGTGTCATGTTTAATCATAGCCTCACCTCAGGCTTTGTGCCCACTGAGTGGTGCCCAGCTACAGTTATCCCTCACAAGGGGGCATCCACCTTGGATCCTGGGAACTACCATCCCATCAGTCTGATGAGCCTGATCTGCAAGGCTATGGAGCGTATTATTATGGAACATATAAACAAAGACACTGGCAACCTTCAAACACCCAGTTTGGATTTGTGAAGGGCAATCATGTCTCCTGAACCTGACTGACTTCTTCAAATCAGTCTCCAGAGCCATGGACGAGGGTAAGGCAGTCCACACAACCTATCTGGACCTCACAAGGCCTTTGACACCGTCCCCCACTCTGGAATCATAGACAAACTTACTAAGCTGGGCATAAATCTCTACGTTACTCAATGGGTTGCCAACTGGCTTACTGACAGAACCCAGACTGTAAAAGTAGCCAACTCCAAATCCAGCTCCAGACAAGTGACCAGTGGAGTACCTCAGGGTTCAGTCCTGGGACTGGTCTTGTTTGGCATCTACTTCTCTGAAGCAAAGGCCAAGACTGTGGGACTCTGGCTAACAAAGTTTGCAGTTGACTGCAAACTGTGAGCCATTATTAAATCCCCAAATGATGTGGATATTCTACAAAAGGGCCTTACAGAAACAGATGCCTGGTGCCAGAGCCATGGGCTCAAGCTCAATGCCAAGAAGTGTATAGTTATCCCCTTTGGGATAAACCAAGTACCCATGAATTACCACATAGGAGGCAGTACACTAAACACCAAAAGTGTGATAAGAGACTTAGGAACACAGGTGGACAGTGGGCTCACCTTCGATAACCACATTGCTACAACAGTCAGGAAATCCTTCTATGTGGCACACCTCATCACTAAGGGCTTTTCATCCAGAAAAAAGGAAGTCATTGTCCCACTGTACTCATCCTTCATTAAACCCATCATAGAGTACAACCCTCCGTTTGGTATGTACCTCACAAGACATCTGCAACAACTGGAAAGGCCACAGAAACACCTCACTAAAAGAATCACAGGCTTAAAACAGTTGCCCTATGCTGACCGACTAAAAATTTCCAGCTATACTCTGTCGCATATCGTTTACTCAGAGGCAATCTCTGCTTAACATACAAGGCCATGTCAAACCCAGAGCTGTTGGACATGCTACACTTAAAGAAATCCCAATCCATCATAGCCACACTTTCCGGGGACCTAACCCTTGTCATCACAATGAACAAAATATGCTGGAGGGATAGGTTCCTGACTCAGAGACTCCCCATACTCTGGAATAGACTGCCCATACATGTCAAGCAGAGCACCTCCTTGGCCCTCTTCAAAAGGAACCCTGATGACTGGATGGGAGATAGGAAATTTACCCCGGGGATCATGTCAGTTGCCCTGCTAGACAGGGGTCAAGGGAAGTAAATATTGTGGGAAGAAATAGCCAGGGAATTGTTATCAATAGGCTTGTATAGGCCCTAGGGCCGATAGCCTAGTCCCAACCTATGAATCTAAATTGCTATGATAACTTATGCATTTTGTGCACTGGTCTGCACATATAATATACACCATAATCTGCAATTTTCCATTCAGAGCAGTGAATTGGGATGTTCAAGGGCCACTTTGCCTAGGCTCTCCCCAGTGACTAGTGCATTTGCACAGAGTTGTGCTATTGTGCACATGGAAACTATGAATTGGGGCAGTCACTTGTAGTGTGCAAGGCCACTTAAACATCTTTGCATGCTATGTAACCTATGAATCCCAACTATTATGTCAACATTTAATGTGACACCTTCATACATATACAGAAAGCCACAATAATTCATACAGAACACACTCCCAACAACTAATATCTCATTCACACTACCATTTAATCACATACAAGTACATCAGACACACCTGTATACAGCTTGACTACAAACTCCACCCTAAACTCCCAAGTATCAACTCATAAGCTTTCATTCTCATACAGCAATGCTCCCAAACAGCTTCACTCACTCTACAAAGTAGCACTTACTCTCCCTCTCCAGCTACTCTTCTCCCATCTAATCTCCTCCTATCACTTATGACCCTTATCACATCTCTCAGTCTCATCATCTTTCACCTCACAAACTATATCTACCAATTCCCAGCAGATGTCTGCTGATGTAACTCCAACTCTATTCCCTCTCAAATCTACACATCTGTTTAAAGCTACATGCTCTAGGGACCTAAACTTGTCACCACAATAAACAGAACATGCTGGAGGGATAGATTCCTGTCCAAGAGACTTCCTATACTCTGGAACAGACTACCTATCTATGTCAAACAGAGCTCCTCATTAGCACTCTTCAAGAAAAATCTTGATTGGATGGGAAATAGGAAATTCACCCCGGGGATCACTTTTGTGGCTCTGCTTGACAGGGGCACAGGAAAATAATTTTCTTGGGTGGCGAAAGCCAGGGTACCTTTTTGGCTAGGCTTGTACAGGTCCTAGGGCCAATAGCCTAGTACCTACCCATGAAATTATGAACCTATATAAAACTTACCACTCTAAACACCATTGTCCAGTACCTAAATATAGACTAAAATGGTTAACCTGTACTCTCTATAATCCCAAAGCCTTAAAACTTAGTGGAGATATCCATTCCAACACGTTCCCAACTTTCTCCCTATATCCACTCCACCACACCCACTCCACAAACACTACTTTCCCTACACAACACTCCTCAAACACCTCTTCTGTACTCATTGTCCACATTAACATAAGAAGTATCTATAACAAGATACCTACATTTTATGCACAGCTTGTACAACACTCAATTTGACATTTGTGGTACTGAGACCTTCATGAAAAATGAAACTAAAGATAATGAGATACTCCCTCTAGACTATAACGTATATAGAGCTGACAAAATACATAAGAAAACTGGAGGAGGTGCAATATTCTATAAAACTCCCATTGACTCTCTGTACCACCTCCAACTCCTCACCAATTTGACAAAGCAGCAAACCAGGTCACAACTCTCAAACTAAACCAACACAAATCTATGTACATTATAGAGGTCTATATCCCTACTGGCTAGCTCACCTTTAACATTCCTCAACTAATATTGACTGGTTCTCAATCTCCTCTAGCAGCTCATCTCAAAACATAAATCTGTATGGACTTACTCAACTAATCACCCACTCACTATAATAATAAAAAAAAAAACTACAGGGGACCCACTACAGACTGGATTCTCCTCTACCCCAATAAATTCTCTACTTCAGGAATTCTTCCTGACTCTAAGTGTACGTCCCCCCACACCGGCTTAAGAAAATAGACAAACATGCAAAAATAACATCATTAGTGAGTCTTGTAACTTCTCAAATTTAGAAAATGACACCTTCATCTCATGCTTTAATCAGTACAACTGGACAACTCTAAAATATTTACCTCTTGACAATGCTGTATCCCCCTTTAATAACATATTCCTAAGCATATTAAATGAACTAGCCCCACTCAGAAAAAAAAAAAAAGAGTTAACCCAAATCCCCATCCCTGGATAACAAGAAGTACCAAACATCTTATGAAACTTGAGATGCTGTCTGGAAAACCTGGGCAACAAACAAAAATGAAAGTTATGTATATATTATAATGATTGATCCATGTCATCTGATTTTCATCCGGTTCAACTACAGGTTGCCGGATCTGACTGGATCAGACCTCAGTACTGATTCTGAAGCTCTTCGGTTTAAGCGCTCTGACTCCTCCACTACCCATAATTCCCTGAGCTCCACCTCAGTACTTCATATTGAATTTGCCCCCCATTAAAAAGTACATCCATATCTAGAGTAATACATGTGTATATCAATCATATAAACACTGTCCAAAATGAATCCCAGAATACAGGAAAGAAAACCTTGTAGGGTTATGGGAAAGAGGCAGCAAAGGCTGCTCATAGACAGGGTATGCCAGAAATAAGCCAGTCAACAGAAGCCTACTTGTGACAATTTAGAAGGAGACAGGTGGGAGTGAGGTAGAACCAGAAGAAAATCAGACATCATGGATCTATTGTTATAGTAAGTACATAACTTTCATATCCAATACTGTCTATTTTTGACCAATTCAACTATGGGACAGATTCCCAAGCATACAGACCCAGGTGGTATTGAGGAAGGACATTTCTGAGGATGGTGCAGCCCAAGGAGAAACATTATCTAGACTGTTCATCCAGTTTATAATGAGATACAAATGTACAAACTACTGACTAAGTGGCTGTTGCACAGATATCATCAATAGGTAGCCTACTGGTAAAGGGTGTTGAAGTGGCCACTGCCCTTGTGGAATGAGCCTTAGGTTCAGATTGTAAAGACAAGCCCTTACTATTGTAAACCAAAGAAATGCATTGGGATAACCATCTAGACCGAATCACTTTAGCTACTGATTTGCCCACTATGAGTTTTGAGAACACCACAAACAACTAGTCTGATTTTTGAAGGGTTTGGCCCTATGAGGATGGAATCTCGGCTGGCAATGAACACCCAGAATATAAAGCATGTATTCACATTTGTTTGAAAATCTTAGAAAACAGACTGGTAGGTTTACTCACTGATTTACGTTACATGTGGATGCCACCTTAGGAGGGAATTACTCCTTAAGAAAACCCTGTCTTTGTGAAAGATCAAATAGGGAGGTTTACAGGACAGTGTTTGCATCTCTGATATCCATTTGAAGTAACAGCCACCAGAAAAACTGTTTTCCAGGATAGTAATTTTAGATTAACTGATGTTGCTGGCTCAAAGAATGGTTGGGTCAGTGCTTGTAACTTGAGATAGCTGCCATATGTACTTTGATAGTTGAATATCTTGATCTGCTGTGGAAAAGTTCTGACAAGAATTCTAAAATGGAATGAATAGGAGCAGAGAAAGGAATTAAACTTCTGGATACAGCCCAAATGGAGAATCTCCTCCATTTGCTATGGTATAGTTTTGAAGTGGTCCATTTTTGAGATGGTGAAATGAAACTGAGGACCAAATGGTTAACTTAATGGCTTTTGGGTTTGGAGGAGGCAGTCTGCATGGATGTGTTAGTAGATCTGGGTAATGGTCCAGCATCCATGGAAGAAGTACTAGTAGAGGCCTTGCACATTCTTGCTTTCTGTATGAACTTGTTCATTAAAGGAAATGGGGGTATCTCATAGAAGAGACATGGAGGCCAATTGTGGACTACAGCA